>NC_046157.1:130379892-130647392 GCF_011064425.1 Rattus rattus
CTAATTAATTAAGTTTCTCCTGACAACAGTGTTAAGTTCTAGGTACTTAGAGTTTTCTTGGGTATGCTGGGGTTTTGGTCAAAATCTAGCAGGCTTGTGGTAGGGAATGTGATGTTCTTCTGAACCCTCCCTTCAGCTATTGTGGATATGGCATATAGTCTTTTAAAGTTATTTGACTCACAAAATTCCATATATAAGCTATTTTAAGGCTTAGAGATTGGTCAAATGATTTGAGATTCAATGATTCACACTCATCCAAGCTTTGCTATGCTGAGTCCTTCAGGGCTTAGATAAATAGCTTTTCCTTGTATGGGGTGGCAGGTGACTGCTAAAAACAAAACAGAATATTGCTGCTCAGGTGGTCATGGCTGTGTGTTCTAGGCTCTCCTTCTCTCTTCTGCTAACCCCATCTCTCATTCTCTATTGTCACTAAAAAGCCCTTGTCAAAAATAAATAAACTTCTGTCTGATTCATTTATGTTTTGATTGGAATTTCAATATAGTCACCGAGCTATGAGAATTCCCAAGTTATTTACTGAAGTGGGGCGTCAAAAGTGTTATGTCGCCTTGAAGAGCGTTGGGAAATACTGTGAGAACTGGAATAAAGACTTGGGAAACTAGTTGGAAATTGACTGCCGGAGCCTCAGTATTTTCATCTATTAAGTGGAAATCAGGAAAAATTTATGTTCCTCATTGGGCCCCAGAAGTGAGTACATTAGGTAGCAGGTGAAAAGTGTATAGTTCATGGTTGAGTTCATTGCCAGTACCTGATATGTATTTGTTCATTTGGAGGGGAGGGCGTGAGGAAGAGTTTATTTTCCTTACAACTCTCAAGAGATACTAATACTACAGAAGTCAAGGCAGGAACTCAAGGAAGGACTTGATACAGAGGCATGGAGGATTGTACTGATTGTCTTACTGTCTCTGATGAATTGCTCAGCCTGCTTTCTTATAGCATGCAGGACCAATAGTTTAGGGGTGGTATCACAATCATTAATTAAGAAAATGTACTGAAGATTTGTCTACATACTAGTCTTCTGTAGGCAGATTCATTGAGAGTCCCTCTTCCCAAATGACAGTAGCTTGTGTCATGTTGATCTAAAATTGGTCAGAAGACAAAGTATTTTAGTTTTGTTTGGCAACTTTCACTCACCATTACTGTAAGCGAGCTATCCCATTCCCTTCTGGATAAGAAGGTATCTACTGAAATGTCCCGATGACTATGTTGCCATAGAATATAGTAGGTTATTTTCTGTTTGTGTGCAAGACTTTGTTTTGATAATGATATATCTGTTATAGATTTATTTCAATTTATCTAATTTTCTTGTCCTCTAAGATTGGGTAGAGTCAGGTTAATCTGGATTGTAGCAGTGGTTGATAGTTTGTTCTCATGGACCTTCACAGTTTTCTTCCCTGGGAACTAAGTACACAGGGCTCCAAGTGCTTAGTAACAATTTACTGAACAATTCCACGACCAAACCTGGATTTTGTGGGGAAATAACTCCTTTACAGTGCTCTTAGAAAGAACCTGTAGCAAGTATAAAACTGTAAATTAAAAAAAATGGAAAAAGTTAAATAAAAGTACTTACAAACTTTCAACTCAGACACAATGTAATATTTTATTAATGTTTCTTGAAATCCATTTTATGCCTGCATTTATCCATATTTTAATGCCTTTCTTGGCATAAAACATATTCTCACATGCATGTGTACATGTGAATATATATTAAGGACTGATTATAGATTGTTATCTTTCATTTATTTTTACTTAATGGCTGCAACCATTTTCAAAGCTGGTTTTCACAGACTGATGTTATATTTAGGCTGATTCTATATTATTATTGGTAATACTAACAATCTTTTCTTGCAAATCTCCATATTATCAAATGTAAAACAGTTGTGCTGTAAGGAACAGAACATTCAATGCTGTAACGCATATTTATAATTTGCCTCCCAGAGCCAAAGGCTGACTACTTTTATCAGCCTCAGCAGCAAGAGTGTCTACTTCCTCAAATGCTCATTGATGTGGGTTTTAAATAAATAGTTAAAAATGTGATGGTGAAGCAGGATAAAGCTTTACGGGAAAGGGTGGTGGTATCTTGATATAGCTTGCATATGTGAAATATATTAGTTTCTACATTCTTCCAATTCATTTGGTTTTAAAAGGATAATTAATTTTGCTATATTTAAATTTATTTATTTTTGTATCTTGAGATTTCTCAGACAAAACTGAATGGCTTGTACTGTTTGCTCTATCTTTTATTAAAGGTGCTTTCTCTCCCTTTACATTAACAGATAAATGGCCATGTGGTCCTATGATTGCTTTATTTCTATTTAAACTGGAGTGCAGGAGCCTTAATCTGGTTCCTTAAGGGTTCTGAACAGTTGGATTTTTATGAGATAGAGTTTTACTTACCAAATTTCAGTTTATTCTCTGAATATTCAAATACATTTGTCAACTGATTTTAGAGGAGAAACTGAGACTGTAGAAAGAAGATGACAAATCTGGAGCTATAATTCTAATCTTTTGGAGTCTTAAACTGGGCCACAAAGAACAATGGTCCTGGATTTGCGAATCTCAGTCATGTCAGAGTTGCCAGGAAGATGTGTACAAGTGCCCAGCACTACCCAGGCTCCACACAAACAAAGAACACAACAGAGCTGAGACATTGCATTGTCTTTACAAAGCCTCCCGGGAGATTCCAGTAGAAAAGCATAGTCAACATTGAATGTAATGGGTTCAGAACAAGTTCTACTCTACTCAGCTGGGCCATCCCCAAACAAGTCACCCAAAGAACCTGAGAAGGGAACCAAAAGAAGGGAACAAGGAACTGTTACCCTATGGGTTCCATGATAAACTGGTACTTCTGGGATGTATGACTGTCTCCAGCCCAAGAGCATCAGGAAGAAACGTTAACAGCTCAGGTACATGTCGATGGATTTAATGCTGTGTGTGTGTGTGTGTGTGTGTGTGTGTGTGTGTGTGTGTGTGTGTGGTTTATATACAGAATATATCATTTGAAATTAAAATAGAGGAAGTTTGAAGTGATTTCACTGCAGGGTCCTTGCTGAAGGCCTGGTATCCTTGCCAGCTCTTCTGTGAGAATTACAGATTAGCAAAGTGAGAATTGTAGCAGTTTGGCTGTAAAGATATTAAAAAGTCTAGTAAGTTTAAGTTATTTTCACTCCCGGAAAACTATAATCATTTGAAAGATCAAAGAACAAGAGTGAAATTTAAAATAAGATTACATAGTCAAAATCACCAATGATAGTTTACCTGTCTCATTGTGCCGAAGAGAACATGTTTACATTGGAACAACTTGGAGGATCCACCATAGAAGCTTTTAACCTATCGTATGTTTAAAAAAAATTGCTTGGCAGATTTTTTTATTGTTGTTATTGTAAGGAAATCATTTCTTCTCATACTAAGATTAGCTTTTCCTTTATTGAAATGTCAACGTATTACTGGATATAAATGAAATGTCAACACCTCTGATCACATCCTTGTCTAGTTTTAAAGATCTGAGTAAATACAGCTTCCTCCTTGACAGTGAATCTTCTGCATAGAAATTCTAGAGTTGAGAGTTTACTGACCACAAAACTTGGAAGAAAGTGTCTTACAATATAGCCTTTTGAACAAAGGAGGGGAGCTTGGAAGTGTCTGTATGGTTGAATTTGTAAGCGTTGATGTGAGCTGATGCATCTTTCCAGAGCCTTATTATCTAATCTTTGTAGACGGGCATCATTATTAACTTTTTATGCAGCAACTGTTCCTGTGCCGAGCACGATCAAGGTGAGAGGTGGAGACAGCACAGGCTTCTTGGTCCAACTGGTGAAGAAATTCTCGTGAAGAACGTAGCATACAAGATGAGGAGCCCAGCTTTCTCATGAAATTTAAATTGTATAAATTCGTAAGATAAAATTACCGCTTTTAGCTTCCCCGTTTTACCGCTGTATTTTCTAAACTAGGGCAAGTAAACTCAAATTCATAATTTATCAACAATCTGTGGGAAAATTAGTGAATTATTTACAACACTTTTGAAGGATGTGTTTGTATCTTGTACAAAAAAAAATTAGCGACTCTGTTAATCACAGCAATGCCACCAATATGCTGGGAATTAGGCCTTGCTAAGTGGGTTTGGGGTAAATAGTCCTGTAACTCAATCTGTGATTGGAAAGCCAAGCTGATCTTGAATGGTCTATTTAAACAGGTGCCAATTATTGAAGAATTCTCTGACCCAAACAGAAAGTTACTGTGTATGGAAAGACATTTTTTTCGCTTTGAGTGCTTTATTCCAGATGCCCTTTTAAATTGTTTTAAATTCTCTGTGGGCAGTAGATAACCAAAGCTACGGAATGTAGTAATGGCAGGGAGGAAGCAATCATGTCGGCCACTTCGAGCTCAGAGCTGCGGAGAAGGCGTCTGTTCTATATGAATTGCAGAGTATAAGGACTTTGACAGTTCGTAGGCCAGACCTAATTTATTAAACTAAGTTTCTAATATAAACAGTAATTTGTTCCAGGCACTGACACTGCAGGTCTGGATTATGTGAGCCAAACAGAGAGAACTGTATTTCCTTTTTGGAAACCGTGTGCCTTTGGGACCCTGGGAGAAAATAATCGAATGTGTCATAAATAGTAGGTAGCGTGGACATGGCTGCCTCCTGAGCCTCGGCCGGTTCACACTCTCTGCTTCTTAAGTTTTCCAGAAGTTATTTTTAAAGGGACTGGGGCATGATTTATAAGCTTCGCAGCACACCTGTGCCTGATATTCCAAATGAATCTGAACAGGGTGACACTCCTTGATAGGGTTGAGGTACAGGTTAGATTGCTGTGCAAGCATTCCTACTGTAGGACCAGCTTTTTTAAGACAAAGCCATGAAGGTCGTGTTCTGTCGCATTCCTTCACAGTGCTTGACAGAGGGAGCGTCCTCAGGGTCGTATGTCAAGGTGAACCGCACGTCTTAAAACACCGGCTGGAGAGAAGACTCAAGACTTTGGAAGGCCTCCTCAAGCTTTCCAAACAACATGGTCCTATCTAAGAGGTCGTGGTTTTGCTGCTGTGAGGGCAGTAATATGCTTTGCTACATATTGGTATCTACTATCAAATTATTTCTATGCAAAGTTAGAAAAACATCTAAAAATGCTTAATTTTTATTTTATTTATTTATTTTTTTGCTTGTTTAAAGGGCGTCGTAATTGCGAGGATGATTTTGTTTGCCTGTGATTTGGTGTTAATTCACACTTAAATATAACTGTAACAAACTCATCTGAAGAGGTAAATGGAGGATAATGGCACGTACTTCCGTGGTTCTTAACTTACCAGTCCAGTGATTTACTGGGTGGCGTGCCACTTCAGTGTTCACCCAAGAGTGCTCCCAATCACCACAGAGTGATTCTGTAGGGCGTCTCTCTGCGCATGGAACACACGGAATGAAAACTTCTGAAATACTAGCTTAGATGTGTCAGATACCTGTTTATGGCTCCTTAGTCAGCAGCTGAGTCAGTGTAGCTGGATTCCCATTGACCGTTCCAGGGAAACAGAAGTAAACAGATGGTTCTAAACTAGTGGACAGGTCACCCTCGTTATGTGCATCAAATATCTGTTTACACGTCTTAACAAAAACAGGACACATTCAGCAAGGGAGAAAGGTGACATTGTCATTAGATAAGCAATCCATGGTAACTCCCAAAGTTGGGATGAAGAAATAGAATTAATTTGTTGGTAACACCAAACCATAGAAGCTAGGGATATAAGCAGAGTCCACACAGCCTTACTCGATTTCTTAAATTTATCAGTGAAGAATTGTTTCAATATTTTCTCCATGACATATTTCCTATAATATGCATAAAATATTATAGCAAAATAAATATGAAGTGAAACCCTTGAGAGGAAGCACAATCTAAGCAGATTGAGACATTTAGACCATTTTGGTTGAATTAACCATGCTAGCCAAAAATATAGTTCATTTTCTCAAGCCATTTTGCCTTATATAAACCTGAACTGACAAGTTAATGACTGAATTCAAGCAGCCACCAGGTTGTTTTTGTGGTTCAGAGGAGTGGGCTGACATTGCTTCCTACTGAATCACTGCCTTGTCAGAAGTCACGCTACTGTGGTGTGTGTGTGTGGGGAATCATAGGAAGACGAGAGGTGGCAGGAGACAGTTTGCCACAGGAGGATGCTATGCAACATCATGGGACTCCATCCCCAGATACAGCAAAGTATTTGAGCTTCCTTTCTTGTATTATTTCTGTGGGAGAGAACCTTTTGTTTTTGCTTATAGTATAATTTTCTCAAATCATTTCTTCTCAATTTTTATTTAGTTATGTTGTGAACTCACTATTGAGCAGAAGACAAATATCTCTCCATAGCATGTGTACCCTTCCTGACAGCAGTGGTGATTTGAAAGGAATATTTTCTCCTATAACTAGGCTCTCAAAATATGAGCTTCACAAGAAAACAAAAGGAAGACCAAGAACAATGACACATGATGGAGCCCTTGCAGAGGAAGGGGAGGATCTTGAATTGAGGCAGGGGAGATAAGATGATCAAAATATATTGTGTGAAAAAAAATGTAAATGAAAAAATAGTACCTTCACAAAATAATCTTCTGTCAATAAATGCTGGTATAATCTTTGAAAACAATATTTATGTTAGGTATTTATTTATATACCACAGAAATCATATATGTTTCCTCTGTTATAAAGCGTTTTAAGAGATGAGAGGGATTCAAAAGGGAAGACGTGTTTTAACCAGGAGCATTCTAACTTGGGGTGTGCATGGAGATGGTATCCTAGAAAATCACCGTAGGTGTTTCCCAGCTAAGTAAAATAGCTCTTGTTCCTTCTACAGGACATGGAGCAGTGGCTCTGCTCATCTGGCCACTGCCGAGACCCGATCAAAGGTATGCAGTGTGGTGTACACAGCAAGGGGACTGGAAACCATGCAAGCAGCAGCAAAGCTCAACTCACTCTTATTCTGAAATTTTTTGCAATATTTTCTAATTCTTTGAGAAAATCATACAATGAATTTTGAATATATTCACCTCACCCCAACTCCTCCTGTTACCGCCTCTTCACTTTCCCATTCTCTTTCTAACTAACCTTGAGATTAATGTTTTCCCCCTATTTTTGTTTTCTCTAGGAGACCAGTTTGTGTTGCCTGGTAATCTTGGGTGTGGGGCTTTCCTGGGCATGTGGTCAGCCTATCAGTGGATCACATTATTAAAGAAAACTGACTCTCTCACTGCAGGTAGCTATCAGCAGAATAATTGTACTGGGCTCTCCTCGGGGCCTGTGACCTAGTCAGCCATAGGTTCTTGACCCCATTAACAGTGCCAGGTGTAAGTTGCATCCCATGGAGTGGTGCTGAGATTCAATCAGAAAGCAGTTTTCTTCTTTTATAACATTTCTTGGACAGTTGGCACATCTTGTTGGACCTGTTGTTGTAGCTTATGGGGTTCACAGATGGGTGACATTGAGGCTCACTTTCCCCCTTTACCTGCGTGTGCCCATCTTCCTTTCTTTCAGTTGCACAGGCATTGGGATGTGGGTGTGCACTTTCTCAAACATGAGCATAATCTTGGGGAGCCAGAGTTTAGGTTTATAATTTTTGCAACTAAATTTTACTCAATGGAGATTGTTACTGTGTGTTTTCCTTTCAAATACAACTTCACTATCTTCTTGAATTGAAGCTTTTGCGTGATAGCATACAGATATATGGAGGTTAACCTGGCATTTAAGTAAGTCAGGAGTTTCCATTAAAATGGGCTCATGTAAACACCAGCTCAGTCTTCTGTGTTCCTGCACTCTGCTACCCTGATATTGTTCTCCAATTCAAAAGGGAAAAGAAAGTCACTTAGATTCCACATAGTTGGAATCTTTAATGGTCCCCCATTAATAAATTTTCTTGGGATAATATAACTCGAGTTTCTTTTTTAATTTTATTTTTCCTGGGTATTTTATGTATTTACATTTCAAATGTTATCCCCGTTCCCCCCTCTCCCATACCTCCTCCCCTCCCCCTGCTTCTGTGAGTACGTGGAGGGACCCCATGACGCTAGCCACATATGTAGCAGAGGATGGCACTGTCCAGCATCAATAGGAAGGACTCAAGAGTTTCTGAGTCATCACACTGGTCACCATGCTTGTCCAGACTGCTTTAGCTCCTCTATCTGTGACGGGGTAAATGCTCTTAGGAGCTTTAGGGAGATTCTTGTCCACAGCCAGTGCTCTTCGGTTTGTAGAGTGCTCCTGGGTATAGTTGGGAGAACCTTCTTGTTTTGGTGGGAGGGTTTCAATCGCAGACTCAAGCCTTATCTCTAAGTAGCCCATGGCCGCTGAGTCCACAGAACAAGTTATACAGTCTTGAGTGTAAGTTGTTAATTGGGAGAAAAGCTTATTTCAAAATATCTACAAGAGCAGATTTTTTTGACACTCAGGGATTGCATATGTAGACTCACACCTGTAAACAAAAATCGAAAGTGAAGCTTTTTTTCGGTGCATGTGTTTAGTGGTGAATTTGGTTAAAAATAAATTCTATAAATTCACTACAGTTTTCCGTATTAGAATCCCTCTCAGTCTCTCTTTGCCTCAGGGTTATTTTGAGTTTGATGCAAAACTTTCAAAGGTGTTTTAAAGTTTGGGGCTTTCATTTGCTCTGAAATAACATAATGTAATGACCCGGGTTTTAGTAGTTGAATAATCTGGTCTTTTCTAAGTGAAGTAAACCTTTAAAATGTACACGCTTTTAAGCATTCACTTTAGTTTGATATTTAATTTCTATTTTTGTGTCTCATATATTCCTTTCCAATGAAAAAAATCTTTAAACCTCTATGATTCCTCTACTGTATTTTCAACAATTGTTCCTGGGAATATGGAATCGCATCAAAACAATTTGATTTTTTATTGGTGATTTTAATGGAAGGGGACCTACTTGGATATTATTTTTAAACCATTAAGTGTGATAGAATAAACTGTATAATGAAAAAGACTATTTTTTTTAGTGATCAGTTACACGTATGTGTTTTTGTATAGGACACGTACACGTGAGTGCAGGTGTCAGGTCCCCTGGAGCTGCTGTTACTGCTGCTTTTGAGTGTTCAGGATCAAACTTCGGGGTCTTCTGGAGGAGCAGTAGTGTGCTCTTAAACACTGAGCCATCTTTCTAGACAACCCCCCAAACAGATTATTGATCATATTATTTAAAAGCTCCAAGGTCAATCACATCAAAAAGGAAACCTCTCCCACACATTCTAATTAGGACAAAATATTATTTCTGTGTTTCTACAGACCGAGGGGCTTCGGTCTTCTGTATTACATTCCTTAAACCAGTTCCTTGAATTTTACTGTACTAAAATTCTGACTTTATTACCCCCAGATCTTCACCTCCCCTGTGCTTTAGTGGGGTTGATGTAGGGGCTATATTTTTTTTACTTATTTTCACAGTAAGCTGTTTTCCCCCTTTAATTTACTGTTCATTTTAAATAATGGTTTCAGTGGTTGCATTTTCCTCCCACTGGTTGTATTTCTCTACCAGGGGGCTCAGTATCTAAATCTGTCATGTGCTGTGTAATCTGAAGTGTGCAGAAGTGGACTCCAGCAGGGAGCTTAGGAGACGGGAACCTGCCATTCACTTGCTCTGCTGGCCCTGTTCTTTACCTCCATGCTGGAACACCAGGCACAGCTGTGGATCTTAGGACCTAGGTCTGGCTCACACAATCTTGATGGCCAACTGCCAAAGACCATAAATGCTCTTTTGGGATCCCCACCCCCACCCACAGAGGACTTGGAAATGACAAACAAGACAAGTCTTTTTTTTTTTTCCATCAACCAAATCCTACACTACTTGAAATTGCTCGTCCAGGACATTTGGGACCCTGAAGAGTGTTTGTCTAGCTCATAGACACATTGAGTCATCGTTTACCCATCTGGGCATCGTTTCTGAACCTGGGAATGCTCCACTAGAGGACATGTAGAGTAAACTGTGGTTGTAGAGATGAAGGTGGCATTACGAACTGGTGAGATTTATTTCTTTGAAGATAAGGTGTAGTGAAATGATTTATAGTTCAAACTGTGATGGTATTTCCAAGAGATGTGGCCTCTGAAATGATGTTTGGCTTATTTGTGGTAAAGAGTTCAAATATGTAGAGGATGGTGATTTAGATGGTGAAATGTTTTGACTCTGGCTTCCCTTATGCTGTCCCTAGAATCACTGAGTACAACCTATAGAGGCCATTTTTAGGGAAGAAGATTGGGGAGGACAGCCAGAGAGGAGCATGACAATAGCAAAGCCTTCCCCTTTAGAAGGCAGGGTAGGCTATCACAGGTCTGTTTCAATGGTTCCAAAGCAGGGGAGAGGCTTAATTTTGTCTACTATACTAGATAGATGGAGGCAGGGAGGGCTGGAACCTTGACTCTGTGACAATAATTCAAATGGGACCTGTGCTGTGAACACTGCACTCTTAGATTGATACCCACCTAGATCCAGTCTTGGCAATGTGGCTAGCACTGGTATATCTACTATGATTGCATTTGGCAATCTCAAGTGTCCCCAAGGCATCAACTGTTCATCTGAATCAAGTACCTTGGGTACAGTCACCTCTGGGACAAGTCTTTTCTCAAGCAGCTCTGGAAGATAGCCTTCTGCTGCTTGTGGGAATCTAAGTGTGGTGTGGTCTAATTGCTACAGTTTTTAAGAGTACAGTTTTTCAAAACCACAAGCATGGATTTTCATGCAAAGGATGCAGTTTTAAATATGAAACAGAACAATTTCAAATTGATAGCAGATGAATTATATTTAAAACGAGAGCACTCCCCACTACCATCAGTTGGGTTGGCATGGTAAATTTGATGTCTCAGACATACATGATCTGCCTACTCTTTTTGTTCGGAATCAATATTATCCTCCTAAGGGGCTTCTTATGCCCTGCCAGTTGATGAACTATTAGCTGTATTTGCTAAAGTGACCTGTGTGTTTGGGAATACATATGGACAGCTTTGGTTCATATACATAAAGGAAAGAATTTGACTAAATTTGAGTACTTACATTCAAAGCCAACAGTACTAATTTTAAGATATTGCAATGTTTCTTTTTCCTTATTTTAAATGCCCATATTTTATAAAACAATACCATTATTTTGACATTAAAACTCTGAAGGTTAAATTGCTAAAATTTCAAGACATAGTTCAAATAAAAATGCTTGAATCAAAGCTTAGGGAGACCTTTTTGTACTTTGGTTTTCATAAGGAAGAAGAGTAAAAGAAAAAAAGATAAAAATAAGGAAGAAGAAATATGACTGTCAATGGGTTTTCTTTTGCAACAAAATATGTGCAGTCACACTTTAGAGTGTAAACACAGGGATTTTGTGGTCCCATTATAAAACAAACACTACATTATAACCCTTCCTGATATCATGAAGCCAAAGACTGTCAAGTTAGATTCCCTTTTTCCAGTTGTGGGAAATTCTTTTCCTAAGATGTTGCCATCGATTGAATGTGTCTTGTAGTAGTAGTGGTATTTTAGTTTTAAATAAAATTCATAGTGAAGAAAGTACATTTTAAGAAGCCACTTTATCTACTATATTCTAAATAGTATGCCTCACTTGAATGAATGGGTACAGTCTGCTCAAGTAGGGTTTAAAAATAAGTATTTTACTCCTAGTGAGTTCGTACTTAGTCACACTTACTTTTCAATAGTCTCACAAGCTCTTCGCCCAGTGACCTACTTAAGTGACCACTCCCCAGTTAGCTTTCCAAGCTTTGTATTGCATTCTTACAAATCATATTTCCCTACACACATGACCCCCACTGTTTCCTATATGAATAAATGATTCACATCTAAAGCATGTTTTTATGTGGACACTCTATCTTTCGCAAGCCACTTATTTTTTGTGATTCACATGAAATTAATTCTGTCACCTTTTTCAAAACTTTGATTAGCTGTTTCAAGTGATGGTTACTGCAGATAACCCCAAATCATGAAGATTTTCTTTTTAAAAATAAAATGAATGTAATGAGGGATTGTACCAAAAAGTAAGGAAAGGTATCCAATAAGGAGTGAATAGTTTGATTTGTTGATGGGTTGCTGGGGTGCTGGGGGTTGTATAGTTCCCTTCTCTAGATAGTTCTCAGGCAGATGAATTCAAGACTTTCTACTTACAACCCGGAGCTGTCCTGCAATTCTCCAGTCTGCAAGCTTCACTCGGAACTACCAAGATCGCTTGCAGCAGCTTTTGCTCAGACCTGGGGTTCCATGTTAGCTCCTGCCGGAATGGGGAAGAATGATCTTACAAATAGATGTCAGTGGTTCTGAACGTTCGAGCCTTCCTTTACTGAGGTTATGAAATTTTGTAATGGCAAGCCATCTGCAAAGTGCTTGCTAGCTCAAAGCAGTATCACTCAATGTTCTTGCTGGGAAAAACGGGGGCAAATAGAAAGACCATCATAAAGATAAAATATATACACTTATTACTGTCATTTTTGAAACATGAAGAATTCTGAGTCACATCCAGAGTTTTAGATTAAAACGTGACACTGCAGAATAGCTAGGAACCTATAAGAAATGTAACCCTTTGGGTAATGAAAATTACACTAAATGTAACCTAAGTGCTTTAGTAGAGATAACCTACACATGCAATGCTGAACTAACTGAATTGGTTAAACTTTTATATATAAACAAAAAATTTGAAACCAGTTTGACCCCCAACATTGTTAACATGGGAACGGTCAATGGATTTGATTATTAGTTACAGTGGAATTGTAGGGTGCTTTTTCATAATTTTAATGAACTGTATTCTTTTACTTATAGTCTTCAATGATACTGAAATAACCTATCATTGATAGGACAAGACTATGTATTGTCACAAATATTTCTAGGAATAAATCTATTTTTGTTTTGATAGAGGAATAATGAATCTATATAAAAGACAGTTAAACCATTGCAGAGTGCTAAGAGTGTCCCAACCAGAAAGGTGACTCATTTATTTTACAAATAATTATAAACGTTATTAAACTTTTTCTCAAAAGATAATCAAGTGCTTTGAATTGAAATATATACCAGATGGATACAGCAATCAGTAGATATATCTTTCCAGTCTGATGACTGACAGAGGGAAGCGTAAGTTTCTGGGGTTTGCAACAATAAGTGAGCGCACTGGAGCTGTCACATGACCAGGATGTAACTATCTTGGTTCCAATTTTTTTGTGTTCTGACAAAATACTGATTTGAAAAAAAAAAAAAAACAAACTTAAGGAAGAGTTGGTTTGGCTCACAGTTTGAAAGGCTCATCATGACAGAAAAGACACAGTGCACAGTTGCCAGGAAGCAGTTCATCAAGTCCACAGCCAGTCAGAGGTTGTGTTAAGCTCAAGTCATCATTTCTTCTCTTTTTATTCATTCCATGACCATCACCAAGGGGACAGGATTTCCCACATGCTCTGGTGGGAGAACGTCTACCCTCAGCCAATCCTCTCTGGAAATACCATCACAAACATGAGCATAGATTTTTTTTTCTCAGTGACAACAAAGCCAGTCTTGCAGATATTGAAAACTAAATATCATGGTGACCTTGTGAATGTGGAAAGGCAGTGGGATGGTGGCAGAGACAAGAGCATAGCAGGTCAAGTTGATGCTCTGAGCAGATGCCCACAAGTGGTGACGCCATATAAGCCAGGATGGAAGCAGGTGATACATATTTTTAGAGGAAAAGTGTAATGGAGGATGACATCATCATGTAGGTATAAGATAGAACAAGGCCTGTCATTGGACGAGAAGGAATGATGGGTAGGAGAAAAGTTTTAGGAAGAGGAGGAGAGTGGAACGGGAAGGAGGAGAAGCCGAGGAAAGAGCATGGAGGCTGATGTTACGATTCCTTTCTGCACATTTACAGGTTTTTATGAATATTCCTAAGGGATGGATGTGTACAGGGCAATTACATCTTATGAATTGGATCAGAGGTTATTGTGTTGTGTGGTCTTTCATGTGGCGATTTAAGTTTAAGAGAGTTTGCGGTGGTGGAGACACTGGGCTGCCACAGAATTGAGATGTATATTTCTGGCATGGTGGCAACCTGCCTTGGGAACTAAATGATGAGTAGAGAGATTGTTGCCAGGCTTAGAGAGAAGCCATCGACAGTGTGGTGTGGGATGGAGCAGAGCAGGTGAGAGGCTTTGCTGACTGAGATTAAGGTATCTATCAGATATCTTGGGGCACTACGGTGCCGGACCTAGAGCAGGATAAAAGCATTTTTTAAAATAAATTTACAGCAACAGTGTAACATCACAGAAAAAGGAAAACCCTTTTCTCAGTTGGCATGAAGAATCGCCAACATGGTTCAAAAACATATACACACAAAGTTATAGCCTCATGAGCTTTTCCATTAAGCTAGGTTGCTGGCAAGCATCTACCTACCTACGTACCTACCTACCTACCTATCTACTTGTCTGTCTGTCTGTCTGTCTGTCTGTCTATCTATCTGTTTGTCTATTATCTATCTATCTATCTATCTATCTATCTATCTATCTATCTATCTATCTATCTATCTATCTATCTACCTACCTACCTACCTACCTACCTACCTACCTATCTCCCTTCCTGCCTGCCTGCCTGCCTACCTATCTACCTACTTAACTATCTATCTATCTATCTATCTATCTATCTATCTATCTATCTATCTATCTATCTATCTATCTATCTATCTATCTATCACCTATCTTCTCTCTCTCTCTCTCTCTCTCTCTCTCTCTCTCAATTGTTCCTTCTGATTCCTGGGGCAAAGGGCAGATATCAGTATATAAACTTTGCTGACAAACCATGGGGAGGCAATGGCTTTTCTCCTGTAACTGCTCAGCACACAGAGTAGTTTTTCTTCACTTTTAGCCAGCAGAGACACTTGCTGCTCCTTACTGCATTTGCATTTACTTGTCATGTTTGCTATTTTGCATATTTTTTAAAGTTTCCTTGGAGCAAACATTTAAGAGAATATATGTACTTTCAGAGACATTGCAACAGGTTAGGATGTATATGTGAATAATTACAACTACAGCATAAACTTTAATGTGTATGTGTATTAGAGCATGTATCCTATGCATTTCCACCTATTTGTGTGCACTTTGATGTGGGTGTGCATGAGGAGGTCAAAGGTAGAGACTGGGTATTATCCATTATCTGTCTTCACTTTATCCTCTCAGACAGAGTTTTACTGAATCCAATACTCAGTCATTGACTAATCTGGTTGGTCAGTGATTCCCAGGAATTTGCCTCTCTTGACTTTCCTGTCTTAGAACTACAGAGACATTCTAGACCACATATTTTTACATGGGTACTGGGGATTGAACCCAGGTCTTCATGTTGTATGGTAGGTGTTTTGCCAACTGATCCATCTCCCCAATCCTGTCATGTGCATTTACAATTGTGATTAAGGGATCAATGGCTGAATGCTAAGGTGATTAGGTGAGGTGTTTTAGAACATTATTTATATATTTGGAGATAACTTAGATGTTTATAGAATCTTTGGTTGTACTTCCTTGAAAGAATGCAGTCTTTAAAAGTGTTACCTGTGAGGAATAGATGGTTCTTAAACAAGAAGTTATCCTTAAGATGGAGCTAGAACCAGTGTAGATAAAGTTCTCTCAAATACATCAGGAAATTAAAAATAAACTATACATTCATTGAGCACATGTAGAAAATAATCTTTAGAGAACTAAGATAGACATCCTGGAGATGAAGAAGAAGATACATAAAATTAGTCAAGCATTGGGCTGGCTGTGGACTTGATGGTGCCTGGGGGACAGGGGTGCTTGGTCCTTTCCTTATCATTTCCAAGTACTCTGCCAACAGATTTACCATATATCTGTCTATTTAATGTGTGTGCATGTCATAATTATCTATCAACAGCTTTTGTTTGATGTTTTTACTACACATACCAACACCATAAAGCTGACCATAAAAACAAGTGGATGTTTGGGTAACTAGAAGTGATTAATTACATATATTTGCACTCAGTGTAAGTTGATTCGAGGGGCACAAACTGTTTGCTTTGGTGCTTGTTTTCATTCAGAAAGTTTACCAACAGAGACTAGAATATTAGATTGTTGATGATAAAGTATTAAAGCTGTTCTTCAAAGTTTCCTCCCTATGTTGTTGTATGTGCTGTCCTTTGCAAATCCACAGAGGAGGATAGAGAAGAAAGACTCAGACAGAAGATTCACATCATGGACTAAGAGACCTGAGCTGTGATTTAAAAAAAATCCTCCTGAGTTATAGATCCATTGCTTCCATGTTTTTACACTGTGACATTAACTTTCTAAGTTTTGATTTCTTGTTTTATAAAACTAGAACTGTTATTTGCACTTTCTCTAACAGCCTGGCTACCAGGTTACAATGAGATGCTACACCAAAAGTTTATTACAAACTTGAAAATACAGCACAGATAAAAAAATTATAATAAAAAGACTTGTATTGATTTCTTCTTGATTCTTTTTAGAAAAATAAATGAGAGGTTATGGGGATATTATCTTTTCAAGTAGAACAGGTTGAATAAACCAATATGTTTTTGAATTGATAGTTTTGATCTCTATGTTATATTGCTTTGTTATCCGAGAATCCAGATTATTATAAACTGGGTGTATCTTGACCTAAGGATATGATGTGAGTGAGTCCCCACAGTGTAAGGGTAAAAGTCTGACCCTTACACTCTTTGAGGAATTGGGAAAGATGAAGAGATCAGATGTGATAGTGAATCACACAGGGATGTTCTTGCTCCTGCGTTTGGAAGCCTAATCTCGAGTCAGTGCAGAGCATTACTGCCTCATTTAGATATGTTTGCCCTGGATATAGAGTGAGAAGAGATAGAAGTGATACGTGAAGGTCTCGCACTTAGCTGAGACTATCATTGGGATCAGGTTGTTGCCAATCAACCTCTATTCAAATCAAACTGGTGGCGATGTGTTTCTCGATACTTACCTCAATGTTCTGGGTGCCCGAATGAGACACACACACACACACACACACACACACACACACACACACACACACACACACACAGCCTTATATTTTCATATGCCTTAAATAGCTTAATGGTTGGGCCACTCCAAAACTTCACGTGACTAACACCTCCCCTCTCATACCCCTGAATAATTACTTACTAAGTTCTATATTTCATCTTTGCTGCCCTAGATTAAATCATGGGGCACCCTGAGGCTGCTCTTCCCTGGTTCTTACATGATTGCTATGCTCTCTTTTCTATACCTCCCAGGCCTGGACCTTACTCCTTTCCTGGCATGGAGGTTCCTCATCCTTCCTCTCCAAGTCTCCTTGTCCATGAATCCTAAAGTCACACCTCTGTCTCCATTTCCAACCATTAGCCACTGGCAACTTTATTTACCAGTCAGAACCAGTTGGGAGCAGGGAACCTCAGAACCTTACATGTGGATTCTCGTATAATTTTAGGAACTCAATTAACATAAAACAAATGTTAGGCCAAATCTGCAACATCAGGTGATTTAAGTCAAGAGCTATAGCATGAGAGTATAGGACAGGTTTTGTTTTGTGTCTACCAGACTAGAAGCAATTGATCCAGACAAACTTGTAATAACATCACCAACAGGAAGTCTAAGGAGAAATACAAAACAAAACAAAACAAACAAGCCCTCCAACCCAAACCAAAAAAAGTTCCTCAAAAGACAGCAATTCACTTCCTTATCATTTCAGAAGCTGACAAGAGTCTGTCTGGCCTCTCTTGTGTTTTAGGTACTTTGCCCAGTATTTTACAAATGCAGATCTCTCCACCCTTTTAGTGGGTGTGTAAGGACAACGTCTACAGACTCTTTGCACAGGAGCAAGAGCAAGCACACATTACTTATTTAAAATTTGAGGTGCTAGCATTCTAACACAGAAAACCTGGACCCAGAATTCAGATTCTCTATCTGGCTCTATGGCTTTTTATCTTTTTATGCCCATATAGCTTCTTTAAACTTTTTAATTCCTTTGTATTTAGACTCAAAGTCATCTAGATTAGAATTATACTACTTTGATTTAGATACACACTAGACTAGTGCATGTTTTGATAGTAGACTTATAGCTCTGTGTCTGAATCATTCATGCAACAGATAATGCTTTTCTCCAAAGGACACATGTTATTTGGTAGGTGGCTATCAAAATTTATCTTTTAAATCATTCTTTTTATTCAATGGAAGTGCATATAGACTAGGAATTCAGCTTTTATGGTGTCTGTCCATTTAGTCAGAGCTCACCAACGTGCAGCATTTAGGACTATTTCTATAGCTATGCAGTTCTGCATGTCTACTTTTCCAGAATTTTCTGTATTGCCTTTTACAGGGAGGTCAAGCTTTATAAACTTGACTTTGTTGACGAATCAGGGGCTATTGTTTCCTCATGAACACCATGGGTGCATAGATAGTCCCACAACAGAGGACTATTTCCTAAAGGCCCATTTCTCTCTCAATGGTGGCATCTTGTGCAGAGCTCCTAGGAGACAACATGAGTCCATGTAAGGATGAGCACAACTGAGAACCTTCGGGATAACTTCAGCTATATTTACACTTTAATTTGAAGCATAACATGTATGGATTAAGTCATATCAATAAATTAAGATCTGTTAAGTTTAAACACAAAAAATCAACTAGAGGCATTGTATTTATTACTCTTCAGTAGTATTTTCTCAGGACGATTTTTTTAGAGCTTCTGTTAATTAGAAGGCATCTACTCAGTTACTAATCCCTAATAACAATAATTACACCTCACTAACAGTAGGTGGATAGGTTTGAGAGTGTAATTTTCCCAGTTAACTTATGCTCCCCAGCAACAAAACAAAGGCTCAATAGTTACCCTAAATGGATTTAAAATAACAGAATTAGCTTTCTCTTTAATCCCCTTAGGTGTATGATTATAGTCGAAAGGCTCAGTGGTTCTTGTAGGATCAGGGTGTTTTGTGGGAAGGAGGTATTTTCTCATACAGGAGCAGCAGGCAGGTGGACCTGTGTTTAAGTAAGATGAATTTCTAAGAGCGTTGATGACACAGTGGCTGGAGATCAGTACTTCACTGGGGGCAGTCATGGTGGAGACTCTTATTTCCTGAGGCCACACAGTAGCTCTGTAAACACTAGGCCTATTGGTGGAATCACCATGTGTAGAACTGAGCGGTCTTCATAGCAGGGCCTGACTGGCTCTGTGATCCTGTGTGCACTGTTGTAAAGATAGACTTTCAATTGGACACCACGGTTTGAAGATCAATCCCTTTCTCCGCCTTTCTCTAAAACATTAACAAGTTATAACATTTGATCCCCGAAAAGACTTTAGAGTATGCCTTTTATAGATAAGGTGATCCATAGGCTTTGAAGAGAAGCTGATAAAAATGAGTTTGAATACATGGAACCAGAGGGAGAATGAGGCATGAAAACAGGAAAGCGGCACCAGGCTCCCAGCTGGGGAATGCAACACTTTCACAGGACCATGAACTTAGTTGAACTCAAGTTTTACAGAGATTATAGGTATAGATCTTGATTTTTAAAAACAATTTTCTTTAAGGCAGTTCTTTTTAAGGTTCTCAACCTTCCTAAAACTGCAACCCTTTAATACAGTTCCTCATGTTGTGGTGACCCCCATCCTCAATCATAAAATTGTTTCATCACTACTGTGTGATTGTAAGTTCTCTACTGTTATGAATTAGAATATAAATATCCGATATGCAGAATATCTGTTATGTGATCCCTCTGAAAGGGTTCTCTCCTATCCAAAAGGATCTCAACCAACCCGTTTAGAATCACTGCTTTAATGGTTAGTCTGAGCCAAGGTACAGATATCTTAGACACAGGGCCATCAAGATGGATTAATGCATGTAGGGACAGTTGCTACCAAGTCTGACAATCATGCTATGGGAACTCTCCACAAAATAAACAAATTAATAAATGAAATATGTAGTTTTTAAAAGCTCAGAGCTGGCTAGGATAGTCATAAACTATTCGGTGGATGAAGAATCATTTGAATTAAAGCCAAAAGATGGGGGAATGTGGTCTTCGAAAGAATTCTGTGGCTAATTCAGAGTGGCTCCAGAGTGGGGGTGGGGTGGGGTGGGGAAGAGAGGGATGAGTACAGCCGGAGGAGTAATGCTGTGTCATAGTTGTAGGATGACAGCTTGGGACTATTGTGCAGATTGCCACATTGAGGAGTTGAGGAGGCAACGAGGAGGGATTGAAGAATTTTTAGTAGCTGCAAAATGAAAAAAAAAAAAAGGAATCTTTACATGGTAATAATTGAGTTGGATTTATATGCGAGCTGTGGATAGGATGGTCTCTGTTACTCCAGCTTGAACATGCAGAGGCAAGGTAGATGGAGCTGAAGAGACAGTCTAGAGAAGAGATAGCTAGAGTCCCACAGTCACCGAATGGCTTACAGTATGGACAGTATCACTGTCCATTGGATAGTGACCCAATGTTCAAATCTTCTGGTGAACCAACTTGGAGTGTCTCTGCACACATCTGCAGCACATCTGTCTCCACCCTGCGTCATAGCTGCTATCCAAGGGTCACCCTGTGAACAGAGAAAAAAAATTTTTTTTTTTTCAAAATCTGGCTGCACATTTCCTCTGTTTTGGAAACAGGTCACACATTACAGTTTCTATCATTGAAAGATATAATTAACTTATTATAAGTTATTCACCATGTTTGTTTTCCCCACCATTTTTGCAATGGAAACTGAGCCCTTCAGCACATTCCTGTGGTGCATGGAATAGGGAGTGTGCTTAAGAATTTTCCTGTGCCTGGGAAGAGGTGAGTGGAGATTCTGAATAAAGTTGACTAGGGTCAGAGCATCCCAGACTGTCCCATGCCTGGGGCATCTCCCAAATTCTGCAGAGAAGAGAGCTGCTTGAGGGCTGACCAGGGCTTGTGTTGCTTGCTCTTTTCTCTTTAGATGGATTCCTCCCCTCTTCTTCCTCTCCCCCTCCTTCTCTCTCTCTCTTTCTCTCTCTCTCTCCTCCCCTCTCCCTCTCTCCTTCCATTTTCTTTTTCTTCCTTCTTTCCTTCCTTCCTTTCTTTATTTCGTTATTTCCCATTCCTCCTTTCCTTCCTCCCTCCTTTCTTATCTTCTTCCTTTTCTCTCTCCCTCCCTGCCTCCCTCTTTCTTTCTTGTTCCAATGCTATTTCTGTCTTACGCTCTGCTTGTCTTCATGCTTCCTCCCATTTTCCCTATCCTTCCTTCTTTCTTCTCTAGAATACAATTTGATAGTAACCGTGTCACCTACATAAGTGTTCTGGTCCAAGTTGAGTAATGAGGCTAGTCTGGTGGAGTTGGGGAAGGAGCAGCAGCAGAAGCGCTGTCCTAGACATTCATCTCTCCTTGTTTTCTATTGTCTTCCCTTAAAAGTATAAATTTGGGCCAGCAATATGGCTCAGCAATTAAAGCACTTGCAGCACAAGACAGATGACCTGAGTTCAATCCCCTGAGCCCACATAAATGTTGAAAAAAGAACTGACTTCATGAACTGTCCTCTGAACTCTAGATGTGTCATGACACAGGTATTACACACACACACACACACACACACACACACACACACACACACACACACACCAAATAAAACTCCATAGAAATTGCTGCTGTAAGTTTGAAAGCTAAATCTCAATTTCTTTTATTTGCTTGAGTTATATGATTTAGAAGTCCTGGGTGTTAAAGATAAATCCCCATATTAGTGCTATTACATGGTGGTGGAAAGGTTCACAAGTAGGACCTGCTTGGAGGTCTTACTGCTATTGTGAGTCATGTCTCCTAAGGAGATAGTGGGACCCCAGCCCCAATTTTTCCCCGTGTATCCTGACTCTGAGGTCTGAGATTTTTGTAACACACTTCTACCATGCTAAGTCACCTTAGCACAGGTCTAAGAGCAATGGGGCTGACCATTCAAAACTGTTGGGAGCAATGCCCTTGAAACCCTCCATTATTGATGTTATTATTATGGTTAGAATTAAGTAAGACTGGGTTCATGGAAAATCCCCAGCCAACTGTAGAAGACTAATACAAATCTGGTGGTCAGGATGGATAATGATATGATAAAGCTCTGACCTTGCTGAGAAATACATCTGACGTCAAGATGCTCAATGTGATGATCTGTAACCTTTCTGAAAAACCAACATCCTGCTGACTAATAGATATGACAAACCTGTGACCTTTCTGACATCCTGTCAACATCAGCCAATTCCCTGACCACACGAATACTGTGCCCTTGGCCTGCATAAATGTTTCTTATGTCCCTCCTCTCTCTGCTACCCCTGTTATGGTATAAATTCAGCCTTGGGAAAAAATAAAATTGTCGCCTTGATCAGACTCTTGTCTTGGCGTCCTTCTTCGAGTCTCTTGTCCCCACTTCTCTTCCAGGTACCCTCAGCACCCTCATTGACACAAAACTATGAGCATAAATAAACTCCCTTTTTCTTTCAGTTGACTATCTTGGGCATTTGTTGTAACAACAGAATGGACTGAACAGTTGACATCATGCATTTGTTTTTATTATGGACATCCAGGAAAAATCTTTAGCCTGTAAGCATCCAATAAATGTCACTGTTTTTAAAAGATAGTATCACCATGTATATTGCTGTCATTAGTAGATTTAACATGTAATACATATTACAATATAAAATCCTTGAATTTAAAAATAAATAAATAATTATACACTAAGTCAACTGTACTCCTTAGAGTAGCATCTTGAGTCAAAATCATACTTAAATTTTGGTTTCACATAATAATGTGTAAAAATTCTGACCTTTGTGGTTTGCTTTTAGTGGAAGGTTGGACTTGTTAACAATCAGAAACTCCCTGTTTCTGAGTGCAGATACTTTTCAATCACTTAGACTGTATGAACACAGAGAGATGGGCATGTGTCACTGTCTTGGTGTTGATT
The DNA here is from genome assembly GCF_011064425.1 of Rattus rattus. NCBI lineage: Eukaryota > Metazoa > Chordata > Mammalia > Rodentia > Muridae > Rattus > Rattus rattus. The sequence continues at coordinate 130,402,808 of NC_046157.1, forward strand.
GGTTTCCTGTGGACACATGATGGTATTGCCTGGTCCATGTCATTCACTGGCAGGGCCACCTAGCTGACCTAAAGTAAGTACTAGTAAAGCATCTCCTTCATTGTTTTATGACTAGTTGCGATTGATGGTAGCTTTTCAGCATCATGAAAGTTGCTTTACTCTCCTGCCAGGTCTCAGTTGTCTTTGTTGTGAGGGCTTCTACTTGGAAAGCAAATGGAACCTTCTGCCATGGTTTCTTTCCTGCACATTATTCTGGTATCTGAGTATGCTCATCCATCGGTTGTCTAAATATATCTTATTTAGGGCTAGACATTCCCTAAATAACTTAGTCTTCCTGAGATTTTATTCCATACTGTAATATAATCATATAAGCCCTCCAAATTTATTTTTAAAAAAGACACACTTTGTATTTGTTCGTGTTCCATTCAACAGGCTCAAGTGGAAGGTGTCTTTTGATCCTGGTTGAACTCATGACTTTGTCTTCAGTTCAAAGCCAACCAATTTACGGTATTAATTAATCTAGGATCAAGTGGATGCTGTTATGAATTAGTATATTTTGAATTCTTTCCAAGTCAAGACTCTTGGGGTTGTATTATAAAAGTAAATGGAATTTATGAGATATAGGTCCCATCATTGAACGACTTCAAGAAAAATATACAAATTGGCCAGCAATTTCCTTTGTTCCATGGTGTTTGTGTCACAGGAGTGAGTGTGCTGAGAATACTTGTGATTCAGACACCATGTGCTCTTTCACTTTGTAGCCCAAGAGTCAAAGGAATTAAATGGAAATATCAGATTTATCTGTGTTTTCGTAAGGATGAGAACCCGGTTTGAAATGTTAGCTTCTGGAACAGCTAAGCTTTCTATTAATTCACACGTCTCCAAATGATGTCTCTTTCCTTGTGGGTGGTGGGTCAGGTAGATACTCTCTGGAGGATGTTTTTTGACTTTGAATTAAATGAAATAACTAAAGGTTGAGAGTATCTTCACTCAAACACATCTTGCTTACTTAAAAAAGTAATTTTATTAATCATGGTTCTTCTTTCAAAGCATAAGCAAGCATTATTTTCACAATTACAAACAATTTTCATATTCGCCATATTCCTGGATTTGGCTGCTATTTAATATGTAGGAGGAGCATCTGTTTGCATACGGGTGATTTTCTTCAGAGAAAATAATTGAATAAGGCTGAAAAATTGGTGAATAATCCTTAGCTTCATTGAATAAATTTGGTTTCAGATACCATGAAGATTTAAGATTTGGGGAAAAAAAACAAGCAAGCAAAATAAAAAAAACTTTATGTGAAATTGTTTGCAGTCAGGATTGAACCAGTTTTCAATAATCTGTTTTAGGCCAAAGCATTTCTCTGAGCCCCGCTCACCACTCTTAGCACGCTGCCCTAGTTCCAAAGGTGTGTTGCTGTGGCCCCCATCCATTAGGCAGACTAGTGAATGCTCCATTATGAAGAATGAACATTTGTAACAGCTCTTACTTAAATTACCCTGACAGGTACTACAGTGCAGTGTTGTTAATCTTTTCCTAAAAGCTTAATGTCGCTATTTAGTTGTTTACTAATAAATCAAAGAAAACATGTCTTGTCATTTTTACTTAGACACAGATGGACGACTCCTCTGTGTCTTTGGAGATGGAGAAAATGTCCTACAGGAAAAGCAATGATCATTTGCCTTAAAAACATAAGTACACAGACACCTAGAAGTACACACACACACACACACACACACACACACACACACATCCACACACGCATATAAGTACATGCACCTAGCAATACTCATTTACACACACATGCATACACACACATACTCACATATATATTCACACGCATATATGTACCCAGACCCTTAGCAATACATATGCACACACACATGCACACACATGCACACACATGCACATATAGGCATACACACATTTACACACACACATTTCGCCACACACATTTACACACACATGTACGCACACAGACACACCTTCACACTCAGTCATATACACATGTACATACACACACACACACACACACACACACATCACATAAGTGCCATAGATGAAAAAGTTGAACAGAGAAGATACCACATGTGTTATAATGCTTTAAATGTAATCAAGTAAATACAAACAGCAGCATAGTCATCTTACCTTTGCAGTTCTTTAGGCTCCTTTTTGTTTCTTTGCTGTTTCTTTGTGAGTCAATCAAATAGACGACTTTTGGAATTTGTGCAAGTTTCTATGTAGTGGCTTTCACATTTCATCTCAGGCTTTGGTATGCATTTTCTTTGGACGTTTATTTTAAATTCTCTAATATAACCCTCTGTTTTCTGAGTTTCCTTCTCTTTTATTTCTTTTAGGAAAATGAACTTTTAGGGTGCTGGTAATTTGCCATTGCTATTCCTAGAAAACATAATAATGTCTGTTTAGGCTCTGACTTTATTCTTGTTTTGTGGCAATTTATACCAAATCAATGTTTAATGAATGGTTGAATAGTGGGGAAGGAAGCAGAGGATTGGCAGTTCTGCAGGTTTGACTTATGAGGTATCAAAATATCTAAATCTAGCTTTTCCTGAGTCCTCAATTAATAAAGGCATCTTACTGTGAACAGTGACAGGACTAAGATATGACATTTTTATCCCATCAGCAAGACGTCATTCAGCTCAGCTAGGTTTCAATCACAGGAACACATACACATGTGAAACTGAAAGGTTGGTGAAAGGAGCCATACTTATTAAGAAGCTCACGTGTAGGCCTGTGTGCTTTCCTTTTTTCTCTAAGACAGAATAATTTGGAGTCATGTGGAGTTATAAGCTGACAAAGGTCTGTTTAATAATTGCACAATAAGCTTGTGCCTTCCTGAGTTATTAAGTTTTTAGAGTAATTTTCTTGGTTTATTTGGTTTCGTTAAATGTTAATGTTAGCTATGAACTATTCAAATCCTACAGGAAATACAGCATTTCACTGCTAGTCAATATTTAGAAGTAAATGCATGGGACAGAATAAGTAGCAAAAATTAAATATTTTTATTTTTGAAAGTTTGCTGCTATCACTAGTGATAACATTGAAAACATTTAGACATTATAGGATATTTGACAGAATTTAATTATTAGAGTAAGAATTTTTAAAAGAAATTCTAAATAAGCTAGTTTATTTACATAATTTAAAAAATTGATCACGTTTGAAGAATGGTTGTTCTAAGTTTACTGGAAAGAAAGTCATACCAGTTAGATTGGTGTCAGGACACTGAGCTCAGTATCCTATCCGGTGTCTTCAGTCATCTCAGTCAGTGACACTGCTCGGGATGCTAATTCAAGGTCCTTCCTCACATCCTCTCACAGGAACCTGGGCTGGGTGGTCTGTCTCCCCCCAGAATGGCAGAACCCCATTTGATTTCCTGAAAGGATCTGGGTTTCCTGAGTTAGTACAGTTGTTTACACTCTGGAATGATTAAATCGATAGGAAGCTGAGGAGGTTTAGAAACGATGGAGGACGATGCATCACAGAAGAAAAACGCTGGGACCCAGAATGAAGGTGAGTGCATGGCTGAAGATATTGTTAGTGAGCGGAATGAAAAACCCAGACCTTGCATGGTTAAGGAGCAGCTGGGTGGGCAGTCCGGGAACATGAGACTTAATATCCACCACCACAGTTGTAAGGGAAAGGCGTCCCTTCCTTAACGTGACCCTCTTCCTCCTATGATTTCTGCTGAGAACACCACCACTTTTTGCTTTAGAAAGTTCAGAAATGTCCCCAGTTTTCTGATTTCTTTTTATCTTCTACCACTTCAATATCGCCAGATAGTCACCAAGACTTTAAGGTTTCAGATGACATGCTCATTCCTTTATTCATTTGATTATCCTTTGCCCCAGTTTCCCCTCTAATGCTCCCTCATATCCTGAAACTAGCTTGTAAAATGATTCTAGACAAATCTCAGGATTTATCTAGATCTAATCATGGACCTGATAAGATCCCCCCCCCCAACCCTTTGATGACAGAGGAAAGTGGCCAGCCCTAGCTTCATGACTGACACTGTGGCCCTGTGAGGCTGCTATGCAGAGACGTCCGTGCTCAGCTTTCTTACTAGCCTTTATGTTGTGTCAGGTTTTGAACTGCAATGTCACCTTGACCAGGTGTCTTTACAGGATGTCTGTGTCCTCTTGCTAATTACCTCAATGCTATTACATTGGGCAGGGTCTGTTTTAAATATCTCTTTTGTTCATGCTGCTAATCTAAAGCAAGTAAGCCACCATTCCCTCCATCTAAGATCATTTGTCACAGTTTTATGGCATCTATGACACCACTTTTACTATCCAGTCGGTATTACCCACACCTCTCCTTAACTGACAATAAACTCAAGACCTGTTGTACTTTGTGCCTCAGAATTGATGCCATTTAACAAATGTACAATATATAGATGCGTTATAATGGACCTGTGAGCATTCTTCCTTATGATATTATTCTTCCTTATGTTTTAGTATGGCTGCAAAGAAACATTATTTTGCTTAAAGTTCTAAGGCTGCATGATCACAATCAATAATGTACTTTAGTAGATAGCATATAACATAAAAAATGCTTGAAATAAACCTCATAGCGCTCGCCTCCCTATTTCAAAGACCCTTTGGCTAGTTTGTCAAATGATTAGTGATGATTTTGTGTTTATTTTGAGGCCAGTACATGTATGTGTGTGTGTGTGTGTGTGTGTGTGTGTGTGTGTGTGTGTGTGTGTGTGTGTGTGTGTGTGTGTGTGTGTGTGTGTGTGTGTGTGTTTGGGGACAGGAGGTCAATGTTGCACATGCTTCTCAGTCACTCTCCATTTTATTTTCCAGAGAGTCTCTCTTGCTTAATCTAAGACTCATCTACTATAATAAATTTGCTGTCTAGAAAGCTTCCAGGATTTGCTGGTCTTTGGTTCCCCAGCCCTGGGATTGCAGAGGTGTTCAGTGCTCCTTAGCTCTCCCCTGGGGTACTTTACATACTTGACATTGATGTTTTACACTTTCTGTTTGTTTAATTTTCACTTGGTTATTTTATAAAAAAAATGTCGCTCAGTTGCTGTGATTTCAGGATAGTAAGGAGCATAAAGTATCTTGGAATTTGTATGTAAAGAATTTGATCCTGAGTATGATTTAAAAATACAAGGAGAAGGCAATAAAGTTTCACGCTGGCAGAACAGGTTGAAAAATGGCAGAGAAGTAGGAAAAAAAAGTCAGGATTACATCTAAATTAAATCCCATTTACTCAGGTCGACGGAAACCTCATAGACTCAGAGAGTAACATCCAGGGCTAGGGCAGGAGAAGATAAATGGACAGTTTATGGTCATAGGAAGAGAGTGGAACATGAAAGACACATGGGTGAAAGAGGAGGAATGATGGCGTATGAGAACCCACAGGGTCATGTGACAACATGGGAGCACTACACTCTCCCAAGGGAAGTGGGTAGGACAGAGAAGGCAAGCATGCCGTGTTAAAGAAGGAAAGCCAGGTCATCTAGGAACATCCAGATGGTATGGGGAAGGAAAAGGACACTTGGCTTTGGAGGGAAGGGTAGGGCAACACAGAAAGCAACCTTGAGCCAATGCCTACCTTTAGGAGACCTGGCTATGAGCCTAGTTCTGAGGTTTATGTCAGGAAAAGTTCATTCAAATACAAGAATCTCACGATTTAGCTTCACATTCCTTTATACACTCAAAATTATTAAATGTACTCTTCCAGAAGATTTATTTTTAGACAAAATCCCTGTAAATTTGATTTTGTTTTGTCAGCCCTGAAAACATATATACAAGTAACATTATATGAACTCAACAGGATATATTTAGAAATATATACGAAGATAAAAATATAGATATGTATACAGCAACGATGAGTGGAAAACAGGCCTTGAATTTGAAGCAGAGTGGTGTAGGGCATAAGGGAGGAGTTAGACCAGAGGTTCTCCACCTGTGGGTCATGACCCCTTTGGGGGTCACACATAAAATATCCTGCATACCATATATTTACATTATGATTCATAACAGTAGCAAAATTACAGTTATGAGGTAGCCATGAAATAATTTTATGGTTTATAATTTTATGAGGGTCACCTCAACGTGAGGAACTGCATTAAAAAGTTGCAGCTTTAGGGAGGTTGAGAACCACTGGTTTAGAGGGAGGAAATGGAGGAGAGAAATGTTGGAATTAAACTACCATCTCGAAAGGAAACAAAAAAGCAGAACAATAAAAATGCACGGCCTGGGAAACAATATTATATTGATTTTTTTAACAGTATTGACTCAGTGCGTCTATTTCTCATTTTCCCCTTGAACCCACCATATATAAAAGCCCTGATTGACAAGGAAGAACAGAAGCCCACGTCTCCTGATCTGGATCCACTGCACACTTCAGTCTGGCGTCAGCATTCAAGCCCACAGCACTGTCTAGCAGCTTCCTGCTCCTGACCGGGCGCCCGCCCTTTGCTCACGTTGTAGCGCCTTTTACAGGTTCTCTGCCTGCTTGTCAAGCACAAGGAGCTGTTTGCGGTGGATCCTGAGAGTCAATTCAGGTTTAATCTACTTAATACCTGCTTTTATTGTGGCAACCTGCAACCTAAATGTGTACCTATAAAGCCACCCAATTAAAGGTGGACTCGTCATTGCTCTTGTCAGGTTAATAAAATTAACAATCAAGGCTGACTTGGCCTCTTCCGTTGACCTTTCACTGTGGGATGATGAATCCTAAGCTGAAAGCTAAGTGAGACTGAATGCTGCGGTTTTGAATTTCAGCATTTAGAGTAGATTATTATTTCCTGGGGTCTCCCCCCCGCTCTGTGTGTGTGTGTGTCTGTCTGTCTCTGTCTCTCTGTGTGTGTCTGTGACTTTGTCTCTTTCTCTCTTTGTGTCTGTGTCTATGAATGTTATCTGTCTATACATGAGTTTCTGTGTCTGTATCTATCTGTTTCTCTATGCTGTGGTATGTATGATGTGTGTGCGCGTGTGTGTGTGAATTTGTGGTGACTGATATGTATATGTTTCTGTGTGTGTAACTGTGTTTCTGTGCTTTTTGGTGTGTTTCTGTGTATATTTGTCTCTTTGTATATATCTGTGTGTATATGTTATGTCTGGTATAATATCTGTATACATAATATATGTATATATATATGTATATATATGTGTGTGTGTGTGTGTGTGTGTGTGCAACTCTGTGTTTCTGTGTACCTGGCATTTTCTGCGTCTGTGTCTATGTGGACAGATATGAACATATCTGTAATATATGTGTATTGACATAAATGCAGATGTATGTGCATTTAATATCTGTAATTTTGAGTACCAGACGACATTCTAATGCTCTCCTTTTAATGCCATGCCCAGAATTTGATTCCACAAATGTACCTGACATCATTACTTCTTCATAAAATTTGCTGGAGACTAGCTCAATGTGTCACTTTCTCTGTGGCCTTTGTGGCCTTTGTAACAATCACCCACAAGATTTGATCTTTGGGTCATACTTGACAAGGAGTTCTGAGTTGTCTTTACATTCTTGCTTACATCTCATGAACTGCCTGGTCTGTGGCGGGGCATGCATTCTTGAGACACTGTGCTGCTCCTCAGTGTGGTGTGCTGGCGGGACGGTGAGATTCCCCAATGGAGGAGACGTAATCACTGTAGACAGTGTAGGGTATGCGCCACAACGCTTTCTTGGGGAGATGTGTGGACGGAGAGGAATTTGAAGGATTAGGAAGCAGAGTTTTAGGAGAGAAAATATTTGTTTGGTTTTTTTTAATTCAAGTTCTCACTAGACTGACCTTGAACTTGCTGTGTAGCCCCTACTTAATGCACATTCATAATCATCCTGTATCAGATACCCCTCAAGCTGGCACTTCGGTGACAGATATCTTTAAAAGGCAGTGTAAATGAGACAGAATTGTATATAGATACAAAAAAGGTCAGTAAAATTTTAGCATTGCACATATGTTAGTCTTCAAGTATGTAAGCTCACAGACTACAGTAGAGATTGGGGTAATTATTCACCTCCATGCTGACTTTGTTTCTGGCTTTTAATCTGACTTCTACATGGCTCTCAGATATAAAAAGCTTATTTTTCCCATCTTCCTGTATTTAGCTATGACCAAATGATGAAACTCCTTTGATCAGAAAGTTATAAATAGATGTAGATCTGAGACCTTTGGTAAGGTTAAGGAGAGTCATAGCAGTTGAAAGAACCTCCCCCCTCTCTAATTCTCTCTCATTTTTTTCTGCTTATAACACACAATAGCTATAACTTCAGAAATCATCCTGGACTTTGAGGTGATTCAACAATCCTTGGATATAAGAAATTTTGCTTTCTTGTATAACTGTCATTTCTTATAGGGTTCTTCTATGTGAAAATGCCCAAATCTAACAATGGTTAGTAAAGGAGCTCTGTGAAGCCTTTTACATCCCTTTGAGATATAGAAAAGAAGCACACAACACACACACACACACACACACACACACACACACACACACACACACACACACGGTTCTCCCAAGGCATTAGCATATTAGCATATGCTTTAATTTCTTGGCAGTTAAAATGAATTGAGGGAGGACTTTATGATCTCAAGGATTGTTGACACTGGTTGTGGAAAAAGAACAATGAAATACCTTTTGTGAGTTATTGAACCTCCCCAGTACCTGGCAGGGAGGGTGCGGGTGAATAGCTGGGGGCATCTGATTCATGTGCCTGCACTATGACATGGGTACTCAACACCCAAGGAAAGGGTTGCACCTACTGTCTGTCAGACAGAATGTGAATATTAAATGCTTAAATGAGCTAACATAAGAAGCAACATATGTTGCTTCTTATCTTCCCCCTTTCCTTTCTCTGTGAACAAGAAATAAGAAAAAACATGAGATATGCAGGGCAGACTAAGATAAAAGGAGCACTTCGCTTTAGAGTTTATGTTGACATTTTTCTGATATTAATGTTGTGTTACTGTTAAAAACAGGTTTTAAATTCTTACAATATTATTATTGATCATTTACCTTCCACCTGCACTAGGGCAAGTTTTTGTTTTAAAAATTACAAATTAGAGAGTGTATTCTATACAATGGTATCAGAAACTGGTCTTCCCCTATTCTCTTAAAATTCAGAAGGATTCCACATGAGTGCTAAAGGGTCAGCCTCTGAGGTTCCTACTTAATACTGATGACTGTTTCCTTCATTTTTTCCCTTCATCTGGTTCCACATGGAATTGGAAAGGGTGTGCCTAAATTATTGGCATTTAACTTTTACATGCTGTGCTATTTCCAAGTGAAATTTTAATTATCACTTTATGATAGTCCCAATTTTATATCGACACAAAAGCAGACAGTGCCTTTTTAACATGCATTTCTGAAGTGCCAAGTACACATTTTTCTTGAAATTTTAAGTTCATCTGACTATCAGTATATAACAGGTGGTAGTGGAGAAGACAGCCATGCTAAATTTATTATTTTCATTATATATTTATTATCTAAAATTAATTAATTTTTACAAAGAAGGAGAGTAGAATCTGGTACAGAGTAGAAAAATAGAGGGTGATGTGAATAGTTAACATATGGGTTTCAGAAGAGTTCTTCATTAATCATTAGCAACTGTTATAAATATTTTAGATTTTTATTAAAAGTCTGATGCCAAACATTTTATAATTTGCATGTTGAAGAGTGAGAGAGTGGTGCTTAGTAAATGTTTCATAAAATGAATTCAGTCAGCTGGAATTTCAGAGCTAAGCTTATGAAAATTTGCCCACGTGATCAGTAGTATTGCCATCAATAATTACCGCGAGTAAGCATCAACATGGATTCCACTTTATTTTCTGCTTCTGTGATAAAATACCCTGACAAGAACCACTTAGGGGCAAAAGGTATTGTTTCTAACTCACAATTACTAGGTTATTACAGCAGGGAGGTCACAGTATTAGAGCTTGTGATAGCTGTATTGTATTCACAATCGAGAGCTGAGAGTAAATGAAAGCATTTATTCTCAGCTTATTCTCTCCTTTTCTATATTCTCTGGAGTCAAAGCCTAGGGAATGGTGCTGCCTACAGTGAGTAGGACTTCCTAACAATATAAATAAGACAAACCTTCACAGAGAGACTCTTAAGTCAGCTCAATTTACAGAGTCCTTTGTTATGGCTTTCTGTTCAGAGGATTCTCTGATATGTCAAGTCGACAGTTAAAACCAACCATGACAAACACTGTTTCTGAAATCTTGTTAGATTAATGTTTTAAATAATAAAACTAAGAATTTACTATGGATTCGTACATGAAATTTAATTTAAAATTGTTACGAGTGTCCATGTTCTGTTACATTTATTAAAGTATTTTGCTGTGAAACAAACACAGGATGGCATAAAAACAAACAAACAAACAAACAAACAAACAACAAAAAGCCCACACAATTTTACAAGGTGACTGTAATGAACATCCTTGGAAGGCAATTGCTTTCAGAATGTAGTAAATCTTGATGAGTTACAGTTTTTAGACAACTGTCTCTTTGCTTCTTAGTTATTTTCTCCCAGCCCTTGCACGTTCCTCATGCTGGTCCTCAGCAATGGTAGTTTCTTAATCTTTGCTAGTGGAAGAGGAAGGTGATAGATGTCATCTTTAAAATGGAGAGAGAGGAGAGAGAGAGAGAGAGAGAGAGAGAGAGAGAGAGAGAGAGAGAGAGAGAGAGACTCCACTTGTACTTTGATGTCAGACTTCCAAGTCTACAACTCTGAGAAATCAATTTCAACTTTTTAATGCTCTATGCAATGTGCTGTCCTCTGCTATAGTGGCCTGAATGGATTAGGATGCAAGGGAAATTTGAATCAACTTGGCTGTTGGCCGTTAGGTGACAGTAGATAAATATGAATGGATGGACATGAAGAAAAGGAGACAACTTCAGGTTTAATGCACACAGATATGTAGGATGCTAACTCTCACCATGACTTTTTTCCTGCCATTGAAGTGGATTGCAGTGTAACAAAAATTTGATTATAACCACTTGAAGAACAGACATAGACTATCGATGATTTAGGTATAGTTTGGGGATAACTACGTTGGTTAGAATGCTTTGGTTATTTTATTTAGCTAGGTCAAAATCAAGACATGTTACTAAGATTACATACTGTATCAGGGTTCAACATCACGATATTATTTAATTTAATTAAATCAATTTTGTATGATTATATTGTTATTCTAAAGAGAAGATTTAAGTCAAACTAGAAAGTAAATGAGTTCATAATTTAAGAATTTAATTAAAAATTCCTTATCTCAGCATTATTTTCATTAAAAAAAATTCAGATGTCCAGCTATTCAATTGCCTTTAATCTTAAAGTTGCAGTAAGAGTAAAGTAGGAGACTAAATACACCCTAAAATTTGCTAGACTTCCCTCTCTAAGCCTAGAGCTGCTTTTCTAGCCTTTCAATATTTATTCTTCAACAGTAATCATAAAATAAGTTGGGGGAGGCGAACCATGCTCCATGGCTTCATTCAGAAACCTTGTCGTCTAGGACCATCTCCAGCCCACAGCTGGCTGAGCATATGTTCAAGTTGCCAGGCAACCAGGTGGTACATTGGGATAGCAAGGCCACTCAAAGGTGACAATCAAATCCAATGCATGCAATCTCTTGTTGGGAACCCAACAAAGACCAAGGAATTATGTTGGCTGAGAAACTTAGAGATGATTCTTCAGCTTGTTTGTTGTGATTTGTTTCCTTCTGTCCTGCTCTCCCAGAGTAACTCAGTGTGCTTCAGTCCTTCTGCAGTTTCAGTGACTCTCTCTACCCTTCTGTGCCATGAACTCTATGTGACCTACGGGCATGACTGTTCCCTCCTTCCTGTCATTCAGTCATGCTTTAAAGAAATAATGAATAGAGATCCACTGTACATCACAGTAGCTAAAGCTAATAATAAAAATAATTTGTACTTGAAGATCATAGACAGTAGTAGTAGTAGTAGTAGTAGTAGTAGTAGTAGTAGTAGTAGTAGCAGCAGCAGCAGCAGCAGCAGCAACAGATCACCAGAAAAAAGAGGCATATGTTGAGATGATGGACAAGTTAATAAGCTTGATTTGGGCATTCTGTAACATGTATGGATGTGAAAACATCATGTATATTATGGATTTAAAAATGATTTTATGTGTGTATATATGGTAGGCTGTATAACACATATGTTTACATGTGTGAATGGTTTATATATATATATGTGCATATATACATGCATGTATATATATATGGTGGCCTAAGGTTGATGTCTGATAACTTCATTATTCCCTCTCCATTTTATTTTATGAGGAAGGATCTTTTGCTTAACTTGGGACTCATGCTCTGGGCTTGCTTGTCTAGCTGGCTTGTTCTGCCTTCCATGGTCAGGGAGTACAGGATTTTGCTTTTGTTTGTTTTTGTTTTTTCTGAGATCAGGGAATCCAAACTTGAGTCTTCACACTTGCAGGATAAGGGCTGAGCTATCTTCCAAACACCTAAAATCTTTAAGCTGTCAATTTTTGAAAAATAAAATGATGAACAATCTGCTGTCTCTGGCTACAGAGTTGATGACAAAGCTCGTCCAGGGAGTTTCTAAGTTATTTCATAGAAAATAGAAGTACATCATTCAAATAAAGACATTTTATGGGCCATTTATTAAACTTTATCCCATTTCTTACCCTGTGGGCACCATCTACTGCTTCAGTGATCAATGGACTCTCTGGGAGAAAGCTTGTCCCCTGCTCCTGATATCACAATGATGCCCAGTGATCATGCTGACCCAAGCTACTCAGGCCAGTGCTGCTGAGTATTGGTTATTACTAAATGTTGTATTACTCATAGAAGTGTGTGCTCTGGCATTTTGTTACAGAGAGTAGTAATTGCCCAGAAGAGTCAAAGAGAAGATTGTTTCTGGAGAAAAAAGAGAAAGAAAGAAGTCCTGAACTCAGAGAAACCACAAAAGATTACCCCACCCCCCGTGTGTGTGTGTGTGTGTCTCTGTGTGTGTGTGTGTGTGTGTGTGTGTGTGTGTGTGTGTGTGTGTGTGTATTGCCTTCATATAAGAACAAAGCATACATGGACACACATAATTTTTTTTTCTTTTTCTTTTTTTCAGAGCTGGGGACCGAACCCAGGGCCTTGTGCTTTCTAGGTAAGCGTTCTACCACTGAGCTAAATCCCCAACCCCTCATGCAATTTTTTTAAAGCAGTTCTTAAATATTTAAATTCTTCCTCAAGTTTCCTTTTGTTCTCTTGAAGAACAGAAGCCTTTTGTCCCTTGATAAACAGGTAGTGTGTAATTAGAACAGATAAGCTATAGAGAGACTAAATGCATATTTTTCCAAGAGGACACTGTCTGGTGAGTTAAAATGGCTCACCTGATTTGTAAGCATTTTTCATTTCTTAGGCAAATTCTGAACTTGACACAGGTAACTTTTTTTCCAGAAGGGAAGGGTCATGCTTTCTGATACTTTCCATGTTCTATGATTTGTTTCTGGTTCTTTCAGCAGGTATATTGCTTGGGAAATCTGCTTGTATGTTGCTTATTAAAGAGCAAAATCGCCACTTAGAACTTTAGCAGGCAGGATGATGTTGACAAATTCTGAGACCCATTTCCATTCTCCTACATCTCCATGGGAGTGAAAGTGTTTTGGGAGTACAGATCATTGTGAGGCATTTTTCTTAGTGGTCAGTCAGTAATGGTTTGTTTACTAGTAAAGCATTATACTATCTGTCTGTATCAATTCTTAGCCTGTGAGTAGCATGACTAGATGCCACAAGTTGAGGTAGGATACTTACGTATTAAATAAAATTCCCTAAGTTAAAAAAATATTGAGAGGAGGAGATGCTTGAGTAATGGATTCTAGGGCAAGAAGTGGCATTTAATGACCACCACTATACTGTGGCACAGAAAGAAGCAGTGCTCTAGCAACCAAAACATGACAAGCCATGTTCTAGAATACTTTGTGATCATAGGCAGAAAACTTTCTTCACTAAGACTCTACGAGACATGTTACACATCTAATTTTCATCATTTCAACTGCCCCTTTCTAGTCTCTCCACACAGTGCTACCATCTCTCTGCTACCATCCATACTCTGCCCTGACGCTCTCCAGACTGATCTAGTAAACACTCTGTATTGGTTCAATTTTTACTTCAGTTGTAGAGGACTTACCTAATATGTTCAAGGACAATGCCTAGCAACACACACACACACACACACACACACACACACACACACACACACCACTTGGTTATACACACACACCACACTCAGGTACACAAACAGGTATACACATACACGGATAGAGATACACACAAGATACACGCATGTGCACACACACATACACACACACACACACACACACACTACACTACACTACGCTTAGGTATAAACACACAGCACACTCTAGTACACACATACACATGGAAACACATACTCTTACTACATTCAGGTACACACAGATGGACAGACAGACACACACAGACATATCCCCCACCACCACACACATTCAGGTACACACAAATGAACTTTTACTCAGTGGACAAATTCATGCCTGGGACTTAATTGAAAAGTCAGAGTCCCATAGGACACTGCTTGGCTTATGGTCGCTCTGAAGAATGTCCCTAGGCTCACTGGGTAAAGCAGCATCCTGCCTTTCTCTCTAGGCCTTTATTCATCTTTCACTCATTCTTCATTTCATGTTCCCTATTCCAACATATTCTCTAACAAATGGACAAACTTTCTTATTATTTCCATTGTTTAATAAATAATAATGAATGTCATTGCATAATGGCTCACTGGGCTGTTTAAACACTCAAGAGTAGATGGAGAAATACTGTGGTGGAGGGAGCTGGATACTCAGAAGTGCAGACAACCCTGAGAGCTCAGTGGAGACCACAACATCTGCTAACATTCCTGGCCTGAACCTGAAAGGAACCCGTCTAGTGCCCTCTGGACACAAGAACCTAGGAGCAGTCAGAGATAGGATACTTCTGGTTTCTGCCTGTGCCCAGAGCTGAAAGCCATTTTTCAGGAGCACTGACACACTTGAGAGCAGAGGTAAGACCAACTCTTCTGTTCAGAGTGACCCACCTGGAAGTCCCAGGACACAAAAACCCAGGAGCAGTCTGAAACAGGACCCTTTTGGTTTCTGCTTGTTCCTGGAGCTGAACTGGTCCCACAGCTCCCTGTATCCAGATCTGGCTGAAAGAATACTGGTCTACAGGAGTGCTGATGCACAGGCTTACAGGAATGTCAAACCACTGTCAGAGAAAGCAAGACAAGCTAACACCAGAGATAACCTGATGGTGAGAGGCAAGCATAGGAATGTAAGCAACAGAAACCAAGACTACTTGACATCATCAGAGCCCAGTTCACCCAATAAAGCAAATACTGGATAACCAAACACACCAGAAAAGCAAGATTTGGATTTAAAATCACATCTCATGATGGTGATAGAGGACTTTAAGAAGGACATTAAGGAATCCCTTAAGGAAATACAGAACAACACAGGTAAACAAGTAGAAACCCTTAAAGAAGAAACACAAGGGGTTGGGGATTTAGCTCAGTGGTAGAGCGCTTGCCTAGCAAACGCAAGGCTCTGGGTTCGGTCCCTAGCTACGAAAAAAAGAAAATGAAAAAAAAAAAAAAGAAACACAAAAATTCTTTAAAGAATTACAGGAAAACACAACCAAACAGGTAAAGTAATGGAACAAAACTATCCAGGATTTAAAAAGGGAAATAGAAAATAAAGAAAGCACAAAGGGAGACAACCCTAGAGATAGAAAACCTAGGAAAGAGATCAAGAGTCATAGACACAAGCATCACCAATAGACTATGAGAGATAGAAGAAAGAATCTCAGTGGCAAAAGATATTATAGAAAACATTGACACAACCGTCCATGAAAATGTAAAATGCAAAAAGCTCCTAACCCAAAACATCCAGGAAATCCAGAATACAAAGAGAAGATCAAACCTAAGAATAATAGGTATAGAAGAGAGTGAAGACTTCCAACTTAAAAAGCCAGTAAATATCTTCAACAAAATTCCTAACCTAAAGAAAGAGATGCCCATAAACATATAAGAAGCCTACAGAATTCTAAATAGATTGGACCAGGAAAGAAATTCCTCCTGTTACGGAATAGTCAAAACACCAAATGTATGAAATAAAGAAAATATTAAAAGCAGTAAGGCAAAAATGTCAAGTAACATATAAAGGCAGACCTATAGGAATTACACTAGACTTCTCACCAGAGAATATGAAAGCTAGAAGATCCTGGGCAGATATCATATAGACCCCAAGAGAACACAAGTGCCAGCCCAGGCTACTATACCCATCAAAACTCTCAATTAACATAGATGGAGAAACCAAGATATTCCATGACAAAACCAAATTTACACAATATCTTTCCACAAGTCCAACCCTACAAAAGATAATAAATGGAAAACTCCAATACAAGGAGGGAAACTACATCATAGAATAAGCAAGAAAGTAATCTCCTTGCAAGAAACCCAAAAGAAGAGAGCCACACAAACATAATTCCACCTCTAACAACAAAAATAACAGGAAACAACAATCACAATTCCTCAATATTTCTTAACATCAATGGACTCAATTTCACAATAAAAATACATAGATTAACAGACTGGGTACATAAAGAGAACCCAACATTTTGCTGCATGCAGGAAACACACTTCAGTGACAAAGAAAGAGACTACCTCAGAGGAAAATGTTGGCATCCATTTTTCAAGCAAATACTCCCAATAAACAAGTTGGAGTAGCCATTCTAATAGCAAATAAAATCGACTTTCAACCAAAAGTTATCAAAAAAGATAAGGAAGGACATTTCATATTCATCAAAGAAAAAATCCACCAAGATGAACTCTCAATCTTGAATATCTTGCTCCAAATGCAAGGGCACCTACATTCATAAAAGAAATCTTACTAAAGCTCAAAGCACACATTGTACTTCACATAATAATAGTGGGATATTTCAACACCCCACTCTCATCAATGGACAGATCATGGAACCAGAAACTAAACAGAGACATAGGAAAACTAACAGATGTTATGAACCAAATGGATTTAAGAGATATCTACAGAAAATTTTATTCTAAAAAGAAAAATATACCTTCTTCTTAGTACCTTATGGCACCTTCTCCAAAACTGACCATATAATTGGTCACAAAACAGGCCTCAACAGATACAAGTAGATCTGATAGGATCTCATGCATCCTATCCAATCACCATGGACTATGGCTAGCCTTCAATAACAACAAAAATGACAGAAAGCCCACATATACATGAAAGTTGAACAACACTCTACTCAATGACAACTTGGTCAAGGAAGAAAGAAGAATGAAATTAATGACTTCTTAGAATTTAATGAAAATGAAGGCACAACATACACAAACTTATGGGACACAATGAAAGCAGTGTTAAGATGAAAACTCATAGCTCCGAGTGCCTCCAAAAAGAATCAGGAGAGAGCATATATCAGCAGCTTGACAGCACACCTAAAAGCTCTAGAACAAAAAGAAGTAAATACACCCAGGAGGAGTAGAAGGCAGGAAATAATCAAACTTAGGGCTGAAATCAACCAAGTAGAAACAAAAAGAACTATACAAAGAATCAACAAAACCAGGATCTGATGTTTTGAGAAAATCAACAAGATAGATAAAGCTCTAGCCAGAGTAACCAGAGGGCACAGAGAAAGTATCCAAACTGACAAAATCAGAACTAAAAAGAGAGACATAACAAAGCATCTGAGGAAATTCAAAATATCATCAGATCCTACTACAAAACTGGAAAATCTGGATGAAATGGACCATTTTCTAGATAGGTACAAGGTACTAAAGTTAAATCAGGATCAGATAAACCGTCTTAATACTCCCATAACTCCTAAAGAAATAGAAGTCATTATTAAAAGTCTCCCAACCAAAAAGAGCCCAGGACCAGATGGATTTAGTGCAGCATTCTATCAGCACTTCATAGAAAACCTAATACCAATACTGTCCAAACTATTCCACAAAATAGAAACAGAAGGAACACCACCCAATTCCTTCTACAAAACCACAATTACGCTTATACCTAAACCACACAAAGACCCAACCAAAAAGAGAGAGAGAGAGAGAGAGAGAGAGAGAGAGAGAGAGAGAGAACTTCAGAACAATTTCCCTTATAAATATCAATGAAAAATACTCAACAAAAATCTCACAAATTGAATCCAAGAGCACATCAAAACAATCATTCACCATGTTCAAGTAGGCTTCATCCCAGCAATGTATAGATGCATGGGTGTTTCAATATACAGAAATCCATCAACATAATACACTATATAAACAAACTCAAAGAAAAAAAACCACACGACAACTTCATTAGATACTTAGGAAACATTTGACAAAATTCACCACCCCTACATGATAAAATTCTTGGAAAGATCAGGAATTCAAGGCCCATACCTAACTGTAGTAAAAGCAATATAGAGCAAACCAGTAGCCAACATAAAGCTAAATGGAGAGAAACTTGAAGCAATCCCACTAAAATCAGGGACTAGACAAGGCTGCCCACTCTCTCCCTACTGATTCAATATAGTACTCAAAGTCCTAGCCAGAGCAATCAGACAACAAAAGGTCAAAGGGATACAAATTGGAAAGGAAGAAGTCAAAATATCACTATTTGTAGATGACATGATAGTGGAACTATTAAGCCTAATGAACAACTTCAGCAAAGTGTCTGGGTATAAAATTAACTCAAACAAATCAGTAGCCTTCCTCTACTCAAAGGAGAAACAGGTTGAGAAAGAAATTAGGTCAATGACACTCTTCACAATAGTTACAAATAATATAAAATACCTTGGTGTGACTCTAACCAAGCAAGTGAAAGATCTGTATGACAGATGTTCAAGTCTCTGAAGAAAAAAAATGACCTCAGAAGACAGAAAGTTACCCAATGCTCATGGATTGGCAGGATTAATATAGTAAAAATGGCCATTCTGTCAAAAGCAATCTATAGATTCAATGCAATCTGCATCAAAATTCCAACTCAATTCTTCATAGAGTTAGAGAGAGCAACTTGCAAATTCATTTGGAATAACAAAAAACCTAGGAGAGTGAAAACTATCCTCAACAATAGAAAAAAATCCCCCCCTCAAAAAAAACCCCAAAAAACGAAAAACAAAGACCCAAACTTCTGGGGGAATCAACATCCCTGACCTCAAGCTGTATTACAGAATAATAGTGATAAAATCTGTATGGTATTGGTACAGAGACAGGCAGGTCAATCAGTGGAAAAGAATTGAAGACCCATAAATGAACCCACACACTTTTGGTTACTTGATCTTTGACAAAGAAGCCAAAACCATCCAGTGGAAAAAAAGATATCATTTCAACAAATGGTGCTGGTTCAACTGGTAGTCGGCATATAGGAGAATGTAAATAAATTCATTCTTATTGCCCTGTACAAAGCTCAAGTTCATGTGGATCATGACCTCTACATAAAACCAGATATACTCAAACTAAGAGAAGAAAAAGTGGGACATTACCTAGAATGCATGGGTACTGAGGAAAATATCCTGAACAGAGCACCAATGATTTATGCTCTAAGATCAAGAATTGACAAGGGTACCTCAAAAAATTGCAAAGCTTCTGTAAGGCAGAGGACACTGTCATTAGGACAAAATGGCAACCAACAAGTTGGGAAAAGATCTTTACCACTCCTACATCCAACAGAGGGCTAATATCTAATATATAGAAGGGACTCAAGAAGTTAGGTTTTAGAGAGTCAAATAACCTTATTAAAAAATCGGGTACAGAGCTAAACAAAGAATTCTCACCTGAGGAATATCAAATGGCTGAGAAATGTCTAAAGAAATGTTCAACATCCTTAGTCATCAGGGAAATGCAAATCAAAACAACCCTGAGATTCTACCTCACACCAGTCAGAATGGCTAAGATCAAAAATTCAGGTCACAACAGATGTGGGTGAGGATGTGGAAAAAGAGGAACACTCCTCCATCGCTGGTGGGATTGCAAACTGGTACAACCACTCTGGAAATCAATCTGGCTGTTTCTCAGAAAACTGGATATAGTACTACCTGAGGACACAGCTATACCTCTCTTGAGCATATACCCAAAAGATACTCCAACATTTAACAATGACACATGCTCCATTATGTTCATAGCAGCCTTATTTATAATAGCCAGAAGCTGGAAACAACCCAGATGCCCTTCAATAGAGGAATGGATACAGAAAATGTGGTACATTTACACAATGGAGTACTACTTAGCTATCAAAAACAATGACTTCATGAAATTCATAGGCAAATGGATTGAACTAGAAAATATCATCCTGAGTGAGGTAACCCAATCACAAAAACCACACATGGTATGCACTCAGTGATAAGTGGATATTAGCCCAAATGTTTGAATTACCCAAGATACAATCCACAGACCACATGAAGCTCATGAAGAAAGATGATCAAAGTGCCGATGCTTCAGTCCTTCTTAAAAGGGGGAGCAAAAGTATTCATAGCAGGAGATATGGAGACAAAGTTTGGAGCAGAGACCGAAGGAATGGCCATTCAAAGCCTTCCCCAACTGGGGATCCAAACCCAGACAATATTGATGAAGCCAAGAAGTGCATGCCTGCAGAAGCCTGATATAGCTGACTCCTGAGAGGCTAAGTCTGCGTATGACAAATACAGAGGGAAATTCTATCAGCAAACCATTGAACTGAGAATGAGGTCCCCATTGGAGGAGTTAGAGAAAGAATTGAAGGAGCTGAAGGGCCTGTAACCCCATAAGAACAACAATACCAACCAACCAGAGCTCCCAGGGACTAAACCAGTACCCAAAAAGTACACATGGACAGACCCATGGCTCCAACTGCATATGTAGCAGAGGATGGCCTTGTTGCGCACCGATGGGAGGAGAAGCCCCTGGTCCTGCCAAGGCTGGACTCCCCAGTGTAGGGGAATGTCAGGGTAGAGAGGCAGGAAGGGGAGGGGGAGCACCCTCATAGAAGAAGGGAGTAGGATGGTACAGAGGGCTTATTGACTGGAAATCAGGAAAGGGAATAACATTTGAAATGTAAGTAAAAAAATATCCAGTAAAAAAAGTAGTGGGTGACACCTTCTTCTTCTACCACTTTCTTAAGACCTGTGAATCAGAGGCCTATTTCAGGCTCATGGTTTCTGGACTGGTTCATGTCTTGGGCTATTTTTTTCTCAGTATCACAACGTTGTCATCCAGATGCAGCATGCTCTAATTGCTGGTGTTAAGCCCTCCAGTGCGGCTCATTCTGTGCTCCTCACTTGCCAGTTACACTATGAGGTTTTCACTGCACGATTCCCATGAATGATTTTGTCTGTGCTTATCAAACCTATTCCCACTATGCCCTTTTCTATTACAGGCCATTGACAACTAATTTCTTTTCTGAGAATTTCTTACACCAGTACTGTGCTTACATCATTCTCATCCTTCACTCCCCACTCCAACTCCTTTTGTTTCCCTGCTCCATCACAGATTCATTAGTTCTTCATTAATTATTATTTATAATTCAACACTTTACTTCTGCCTTGACAGGTTGTCAATATTTTGTCCATTTCACCTGTATTGTGTGTTTTATACGCATCCAACACACTGGTCCAAATTCTCTGATAAACACTCTTCTGGTGCCTCTGAACCTATGATCCACAGGTCTTTGTTGACTTCCCAGGCTTTCTCTTTTTCAGTTCCCCAAATTGATTTCTCTGTCCTCCAATTGACTATTAGAGACCTACAACGGATTCTCTCTTGTTTTTACTCTTGGGAAGCATGTCCCTTCCCTGGCTTTAAATACCACCATAGGCCAACGGTTCCCCAGTTTCTGTCCACAGCTTGAGTTCTCCTTAACTCTACTCGTGCTTCATACATCTACTTGTATATATTACAGCTTCTTCAGCCACACTAAGCACTTGATCTTAACCAAATTGCCTTCCTAACATGTGTGTCTTTTTTCTTCCTCATCTGAGACAGGTAATTGTGCCTGATCTTTACAAAGAATGAGCACTTACAGCAGCAGTCTGCTTTTGCTTTTGACTTTTTTGTTCCATCATCCACACATTAACACGCCGATTTACAAAATGGCTGATCTCTGTTGTTTAAATCACTCTGGTGTCTTCCCACTTCTCTGCAATGGATGAGAGACTCCTTAGACATAAGACTTAGCATGATCTGACATCTGCCCTCAGCATTTTACGTCGGTAATCTTCATTGCCCCATCGGTGTGTTTCTCTCTCTTGTCCTCTCTGCTCTATTTTAGAACTCCTTGGACAAGCTAAGCTCTCTGTCATCTCTCTGTCATATCTCTGTCTTCTGACTGTGTTGTTGCTTCTTGTCCTTATACTTTGACTTTGTAACATTTGCCTCCTCTTTTAGAACTGATGCCTCCTTCTCCAGGTCTTGGTTTGAAAAGAACTCTTCCTTGACATGAATGCCAGCTATTCAATCATCATGGGGGTGTGTTTCTTTAAGGAACATGGGAGTATGAGTAATACTTACTTACTTTTGATTTTCACTTATGTACTTAATTACCAAATTCTATATTGAAGCTTGAGTTCCGTCAAGTCAGCCTTCCATTCTCTTGCTTACTTCTGAACTTCTTGTGACATGGACAGCTCTTATACTTAACGGTTACTAAATGAAGGCTGTACTAAATCTATCTTGAAACAAATGGGAAATTTTTTTTACATTTCTTCTTCATTCTTTATTATACCACATTCAGTTTTTAAAAATTCCCTTAAAAACATGTATACTGATGAGATTCCACACATTTTTTCTTTGAATAATCGTAATCTCTAATTATACATGCTTATGGAATAATAGCCTATCATTACGTACCACCCTTTATTTTAGGGTTTCAGAACTAGTTAGAAATCATAATTAATAAGAAAACAGAGAGTTATCAAAATAACTTTATGTATAGACTGGAGCTTTCTTTTGAAAGAATAGATTAGCTCGGTGATTTAAGACTTCAATGTGAAGAAAGCCTTTACAGTAAAAGAAATTTAAACCAACAAAGCAAAGCTCTATAATTAAAGGTTAATTAGATGCTTTTATTTAAATCCATGAAATGAAATAAAAGATCATTGTTCTATTTACAATGTTTTTTAGAAATGAGAAGGATAATAATGAAGAAAGTCTCATACCAGACACTTACTGAACTCCTGATGTAGTCTAGAAATCTTTCTGGACTGTGGACCTATGAAGCCAGAGGTCTCTACAGCAACAGAAATTTACACCAGTACGAGAAGTGCCCAAAGAATAATGAATAAAATGCTTTGATTCATAAAGAAGGAAAATCCCAAATGTGCCCAAAGAGGAGGCAGAATGACTCTACAGAAGGAACTCTTGTATATCTAGCTAAGGATTTGTAAATGTTAGGCAGGTAAAGAATTAGAAGTTATTTCTGGAATAGGAGAGAGGAATAGCGAAGTCACAGTTAATCCATGTGGGAATAGTGATCATGACTTAGAACATATGATGGTGACGGGTGGGAAGCAGCTGCACCTATGTTAATGCAAGAAGTGATGGTGTCTATTCCTTCTCTGCACCACCGGCACCCAAGGAGGCTGAAAAGACGAACATTACACTTTGTGCCAATGGTCTCCACTCAACTGTAGGGTAACGTGGTGATGCAAAGGTTAAATCCCAGTAGCATTGTGATAAAGCTGTACAAGTAACCAATGTAGTCGTCTCTGTCATTTCTCTTTAACGACAGTGATTGTTGAATCACATTAAGCATGGTGGACAAATGTCTATATATTTCTGCATCTTGAAATAATTTGGGGCCTAAATTTTAGGCCAGTCATTAACCTTGAGATTGTTTAAAGTTTAACTTTTTAAAATGGCTCAGTAGAGTTCCTGCCCATGACTTATTTTTCACATATGTTGAGTGGGTGGTCATTTGTGTTCCATGGTTGGGTGATTCCAGGAAGGCTTTTGTGTCAAAACCTTTGCAACTCGTGAGTCACAATGATAGACAAACCATATAAAAAATTCTAAGGGTTAAACTATTACCCACACAGCTTAGTTTCTTTATTTTGCATTCTGGTGGCACAAATGGCTTTCTATTACATTCCAAAGACATTCTTACATTTTCATGTTACTAGACTTCTGCCAACTTTGAGACTCGGAGTGCATCGTTCTCTTGAGTTTTCTGTTCTCTAAATAGTCTTGGATTCTCTAACCCCTCAGACTCCTGTGAGCTTGGGATTAGATATGGAGCTTTTCTCCATGCTACCCTACCACAGCCTTCTGTTTCCCTGGTGGTTTCAAGACAAGAGTTGGTCTACTTCCTGTTTGTTGTTGGCCACCCTCCTTTCCTCTGCTGGGTACAAGAGAATTTCTGTTATTTATTTGTAATGTTGTATTTTTGAGAATTTCACACAATAGATTTTGATCGTATTCTTTCCATCTGAGGTCCTCTGTCACCTCCCTACTCTTCGTTACTTTGCACGAAGGACTGAGATACTGGGTGGCTATCAGAGGTTGAAATTCTCGTGGTAGCTTTGTTTAAAGCTTTACTCACTTTCTAAAGGTTCTTGGTTGCTCTTGCTGGCCTTCTGGATTCAGAGTTATCTCCTATTCCCCCTCCTGACCCCTCCACTTCAACACTTAAATCTTTTCCCATCTCCTGAGTTAGTAACTATTTTGTTATCTGTTATTTTTTGTAATTTGATGGGAATGACATACTTCCATTGCTTCTCCCTCTCCATTCTGGGAATGTATTTTATCCTCTTTAGTAGGCTTTGGGAGCAAACTAATGTCCAATCTTAGCTTTTTGTATTTAATGGGAAATCTCTAGGTGTATTTTGTTAACATACAAATATGATTCTATAAAGTCAGTCTTTCATCTTTTCAATGCTTTACACACACACACACACACACACACACACACACACACACACACACACACACACACACATCACCTGAACTCTATTGTATATTTCACAAAGTGTCTCCAAGTCCAGACCTTTTCTGTCTCTCTGCAAGGAGTATTCTGGTGCCCTTGGTCATTTTAGGTATTATTGTCTCCTACAGTTCAGAACAGTTCAGAAGAGCAGGCCCTCATTAGAAAACAACCCTTTACTTTCACATGGTGGAGTGAGAGAAGACTTTGGAGGTCTTTTGATACAGCATAGCGTATAAAGAAGCAGTGGCTGGCATATGGAGTAACCCTCTAAGTGGAAATCACAGCAGAATCCCAAAGAGGCTCCAGGTTCAGGTAGATGTGGTAAGATGAATAGCTAACAACAAATGGAAGAGCTCTGTGAGAACCTCTCACTTCAAACCTTCTTAGAAGTCAGCCCCTCCTGTTGTCTTCCCCACAATTCTCCTCCCTCTATCTACATACAGTCTCGGTACCCACCAATTCCTTTTTACTAATTTTTCTTTTATTCGTCATCTGTTACTCCCCCTGCTCCTGAACCACAAGGTCCACAGTTACAGCTATTAAGAACAGATTCTCTCTATTCTCTTGGGATTCTGGACATTATTTCTCTCATCCTGCCTGATAGTTCTGTCCCTATACTTGGGACATTTCCTCACATGCAGATGCTAGTCCAAACTGAGCTGAGTACTAAAGAGAAACTCTCTTCAGATAAACTATGGCTTATTACAGAATGGCTAAATTACACAACATTTCACCCTCATGTAGTATTTTTCCTCACTATAAATTAAGTTAAAATATTTCTGTTTGGAGGGGGAATAAATGCTCTAAAATTAGATGAGTATATGTAGACTTTCTGCCCTCAAAGCAGAACAATAGTTATTGATCAATAGCAGAGACTGAAACAATAATTAAAGCGATGGATATATTTCAAATGCGAGTTTCTCCTACTTCAGGAAATACCAGAGTCATCTACAGTATATTTCAAATCTTTATATGAGCTATGTTCTAATAAGAGCAAACACATTAATAAAATAATGTCAATACTACTTAGTAGATGAGTCATAAAGACTGCTACATTTCACAAATAATCACCATTTGTGAAATTAGTAATTAGTCATTTTTAAAATTATTATTAATTTTTAAAATGTCAGGCAAATGGTGTAATGAATTACATCAATATTTTTAAAAAAAGATGCATTGTATAGGTCACCTGCTGGGCAAGTTCTGCCATATAGGGTTCCTGAGACTTAGTATATAAATATTTTGGGGGGGAGCATTTGGTACATTTTATGTTCCTTGGAGCATAAAAAAAGGAGTGCCAGACATAACAACACATCAGGAGATGTGTTTTGAGTATGTGTTTCTAAAGTAGGCTGGAGAAGCAATGTGGTATAATAATAAAAACAGCGATCATTGGAAATTGACTTCTAGACTGACTAACTCTCCAAGTTCAAGTACTGGGTTTGGCTAGTTCTTATTGCTGGCTTTGCACTTACGAGTCGTGGTGAGATTTTATGCTCCCTATGTGCCTGTGCCCTACTTTATTCGTCTGCAAATTAACTATATTAATGGTATTTACCCCACATGATGCAGTATTTCTGCTGTTATCTTAAGCTTGCTAGTTCGAAAAGGAAATACTTTTTAAATTTGTACTTTTCTTCTTCTTCTTTTTTTTTTTTTTTACATGTGTGCATGTTTGTGTGCTTGCATGAGTTGATGGGTACCACATCCATGCAGATGCCCAAGGAAAACAGAGTGTGGTGAGCACCCTGAAACTGGTCTCACAAGCAGCTGTGCCCTGCCTGATGTTGGTCCTCTGCAAGAGCATTAAACCCTAATAATCACCAAGCCATCTCCCCAACCCTTAAAACGAACAATTTCGCATTTAAAAATCTCAGGTACAGGCTAAATGTTCCATATTATCCCATTGAGATATATATGTTATAAACTATCTTTCATAAAAAACACAACTTCTGAAAAAATAGTGTCAAAGAGAAAATGGAATAATAAGGCACATGTTTAAATTCATTTCTAAAAAACAGGCTCGGTACAAAAACGCAATAAAATATTTTAGCAGGTAATTCTAGCTAGCATTGCTGTCTACATTTTTGGGCAAAGGGTTCCTGATTTCTAGAAGTTTGTTGTAATGAGATTAGAACCTCCCAGCTGGAAGATCTTGAGGTGCTGCCCCTAGCTCCTTAATGCTAACTGCTCTTCTCAGCTGCCACAGCTTCTATTAAGGATTGTTCTCTCTCTTTTTAAAATTAGATGTATTTCTTTATTTACATTTCAATTGTTATTCCCTTTCCTGGTTTCCTGTACATAAGACCCCATCCCTTCCCCTTCCACCCCCTCCCTATACATGTGTTTTCCCCCATCAGTCCCCCTTACCGCCCCCCTGCCTCTGATATTCCCCTGTACTTGGGGTCCAACCTTGGCAGGACCAAGGGCTTCCCCTTCCACTGGTGCCCCAACAAGGTTATTCTCTGCTACATATGCAGTTGGAGCCCTGGGTCAGTCCATGTATAGTCCCTGGAAGCTCTGTTTGGTTGGCATTGTTGTTCTTCCAGAGACTCTGTTCTAATGACTCATTTACATTTCTATCTCCACCTCTCTACTCCAAAGTTCCTGAAAGTCCATAACATGCTTTGTTTAACTTTTCCCTAGTCTCTAACTTAGAGCAGACCCTCTAGAATCATTAAAATCATTATAAATAAAGCAAGGCCCCGAACTCTTACAGCACTGACTGGCTGTAGGTGGCAAAGGTTGTTTTGTTTAAAAGGTATATTCTACGCCAAAATGTGATCTTACACTTTTAAATTCAAAAGATGCCAATCACATCTGGAAGAGTTTTTGACAATTATCTTTGATAGTCATAGTTGGATGAGTCTTCAGGGTGGAAGACTACAGTGAAAGGCTTGCTGGGAGGCTGTGTGTGTGTGTGTGTGTGTGTGTGTGTGTGTGTGTGTGTGTGTATATGTGTGTGTGTTTGTACATGTGTGTATATTTGTAAACTTTTATATGTAAGTGAGCAGATACTACATTCGCTTATAAAAGTATATCAGACTTTGAGTATTATTATTCTGTGGTAGCCTTTAGGTTTCCAGTAGATTTTTGTCCTCTTGTTTTCTCTCAGGACTTTGTCTAGCACTGCCTCCATCTGGTCTCCCAAGGGCGCTACTCTTTCTAATCAGGTTTTGGTCTAAGCAGATAGAAAATCTTTCCCTGGGAGTGAAAGTGCTCTGATAGTCTCAGATGGCTTTACCAAGTACTTAAATGGAAAAGAAGCACACGGGGGGTATTCAGTATGGACTACAAATGGCCATGCTTATAACAAACTTTTCTTATTTCACAGCGAACCAGCTTTGATTGAATCCCACTTAGGACTGGAAGTAAGCCCCACAAACTGTCTCCAACCTTCCCTAACATCCATGCCCATAACATTCTGCTCTCTGGAAACAAATGTTTCTCCCAATCCTAGCCATTGGTAAGAGAAAAGGTGTCTTCTTTCCTTATCACCACACCCCAAACCTTTCCTGGTGACCTAATTTCTCAGCTGTGTGGATATGGACTTAACATGGTACAAAGTCAGTTGTAGATTCAGGAATTAAAGATGGCGACTGCAGACTTCCAAACTCAACGTGAGAGAACAAGCAGTGCAACTGTTTTCTTATACCATGCATTATGAGACGAGGAGATCGAACATTTTAAAAGATTTATTGTTATTTATATTGATGTTGGTGTGTGACTACATGTGTGTATGTCCCTATGTGGAGGTGCCTATGGATGTGGAGCCCTGTATCTAGAGTGTAGGACATTTGTGAACTGCCCTATGTAAGGAATGACCACTGCTCTTAAACACAGAGTCCTCCTTCCACTGTATTTTCATAATCTAATCATTCATGAACCTAAGAAGGTAGTTTAAAATAACTGATCGCTTTTCATTGCTGATATTTTTTTCTACCCCCCTAACACTTCTCAGCAAAGACTTTTAAAATCTCTGTTGCCCTAGAAATGCAGAGAGAAGAGGGGGCACTTCTCATTTTTAAGCCTTAGGCATTACTGAGCCAGAATAGAAATAGAATACAGGCATCAGCTGAAATCAGCTTCTGCCTGTCCAGCTAGGACCTGGGAAGAGACAGGGTCCCTACCAATCTCTCTGCACCACTAAAGACAGTGATACAAAAGTGTACATGCATGAGATGTCCCATGAAGGCGCAGCCCATCTCACAGTTCTCTGTGATAAAATGCAGTGAAGACGGTCCAGAAGATGTAAAGACTCTGGAGGAACAAAAATTCCTGGGGCTCAAAGCTGTTTTAGAATGGGGAGTATTTCTCACGGCCCCACTGAGGTACAAACATTTCCTGCAGTTGAGAACTGAAAGGTGCAAATATTTGGCAGGCTCTATGACTTTAAATCATCAAAATCATTTGTTGTTGCTGTTGCTCTTCCTCCTCCTCCTCCTCCTCTTCTTTGTCTTCTTCTCCTCCTCCTTTCCTTCCTCCTCCTCTTCCTCTCCCTCCTCTTCTTCCTCCTGCTCCTCCTCTTTCTCATCCTCCTTTTTCTTCATTTTTTTCTCCTTCTTCCTCCTCCTCCTCCTTTTTTAAAAAATCACAACTAATCAGGAACACAAAAAGAAAGCAATGGGTTAGTGTCATGTGTTTTACTGTTGACTTGATATACCTAGGGTAACCTGGAGGAAGAGAACACCCTGACGAATTGCCTCCATCAGACTGCTCTGTAAAGGACTGTCCTGATTGCTGATTGATATAAAGAGTCAGCCCAATGTGGGCAGAGCTGTCCTTGGGCAAGCGGTCCCTAGCTACAGAAGAAAGATTTTCCATGGTCTCTGCTTTAGTCGTTAGCCCGAGTTTTAACTCCAACTTCTCTCAATGATCAGAGATCATTGAGTTTTAACTCCAACTTCTCTCAATGATCAGTTGTCAATAGAAAGTGTAAAGCAAGCCCTTTCCTTCCCAAGTTGCTTCTGGTCATGGTGTTCATTTATTGTAACAGGAAGGCAAAGTAGTGCACTCAGCAAAGAACTTTTTTGGTTGTTTGATTTGAAAGATTTATGGATGTGAGGGCGACATGTAAGACAAATGAGATAAATAGGAAGTAGTCACTGAAAATAGCTTTCTGGAGGTATAAGTAGAAGTCACACAATCATTCTAACAAATGCTTGAGGCATAATTAGTGTCATTAACCAGTTTTCAACATACCTGAAAAAAAATACACAATGTACTGTGTAATGGAATTGAGGCCATTTAACCTGAAACTCGCATTTCAGTTTAGTCCTAGGTACTCTTCAGCTGTCTTGCCCATGTTTTTTTAAAGAGTAAAACATACTAAGATATTTCAAATCTCTAGATTTCTTTTCCTCCGATAAGCTAACTTATATTTAGCTTGTTCTTATATAGTTGTTACCACCATCCAGTGTTGCAGAGAATTCACACCAACAAAACACATGTGTCACTTTGATGAAATATATAACTAATCTCAACATTATATGAAAATCCAAGATCTGGTTACAAAAATAGGCAGTAGTATGAATAATCAGCATTCCACAGTTAAAGCTGCATCACCATCTTCCTAATGATTCCCTATTTCCAAATTATAACTTTTCCAAAGGACTTATTTGTATTTTTTCTTTGACAATTTCATATGTACACAGTATACCTCGGTCATATGTACCTCTGCTCACTTTTTCCAACTCTACATTCCCTCTCAACATATTTCCCGCTAAACCTCATATCCTCCATTTTATCTCTGTATCTGTCTGTCTATCTATCTATCTATCTATCTATCTATCTATCTATCTATCTATCTATCTATCCATACATCCCTCTATCTCTCAATCTAATTAACTATGACTATATATGCACATGTGTGTAGATGTCTGCTGAGGCGTGGTCCACCTAACTATGACAACTGCCCCAAGACAAAGTGATCCTTCTACTTTCAGTACTTGTCAGCTACCAGCAGTGAATGTGGTCTCAGCACCCCCTCCTTAATTCATATTAGAAATTTTAATTGGCTTTAGCTTGTGATCTTCTTCCTGTCTTGCAACATATTGGGTAAATATAGCTGTTGTGAGCTTCTGTGTACAACAGCCTGGGTGTGTGGACACACACATGTGCTCACGTGTGTGTGTGTGTGTGTGTATGTGTGTGTGTGTGTGTGTGTGTGTGTGTGTGTGTGTGTGTGGTGAGATTGACAGCCCTTTTATGACTGAGCACTTACAGTCACTTATTCTGAGCACTTTGAAAAATTAATGGTCTCTATATTAAATACTACCCTCTCCAATAAGAAGCCTAGAGAGCAGCACGAATCCATTTATTAACATAAGTATTTTAAATTATCTTTTATCTTCTTTTACAGTCCAGTCTTTATCCCCCTCCTCATCTGCCCTCCCACAGTTTCTCATCCCATTCCTACCCCCATCTCCAAGGGGATGGCCTCACTTCCCACCCCACCAGACCTGCCCACTCCCTGGACCCTCACATCTCCAGAGTTAGGTGGTTATTCTCTCACTGAGGCCAGACCAGGCAGTCTCCTGCTGTATATGTGTCCCATGCCTCAGACCAATTCATGTATGCTGCCTGGTTGGTGGCTCAGTTTCTGAGAGATCTCTGGGGTCCAGGCTAGTTGAGACTGCTGGTTTTCTAATGGGGTCTCCCTCCTCCTTAACTTCTTCCTGCCTCTCCCTAATTCCACCACAGGGGTCCCTGACTTCAGTCCATTGGTTGGGTGTAAGTATCAGCTTCTATCTTGGTCAGCTGCTTATGGGCCTTTCGGAGGGCAGCCATGCTAGGCTCCTGTCTGTAAGCACATCATAGCACCAGTAACAGTGTCAGGCATTGGGGCGTCCCCTTGAGGTGGATCCCAAGTTGGGCCAATCACTGGACCTCCCATCCCTCAGTCTTTTCTCCAGTTTTTCCCCTGCCGTTCTTTTAAACAGGAACAATTCTGGGTCAGAGGTTTTGACTGTGGGATGGCAACCCCATCCCTCCACTTGATGCCCGTCTTTCTTCTGGTAGTGGACTCTACAAGTTCCCTCTCCCCACTGTTGAGCATTTCATCTAAGGACTCTTATTGAGTCCTGAGAGTCTCTCACCTCCCAGGTTAATGGTGCTTTCTAGAGGATCCCCCTAACTTCTACCCCCTCCCCCAAGGTTGCATATACCCCCCAGTATCTGATCATGTTCCCCTTTCCCCTCCCTCCCATCTCCTACCCAGGTTTCCCCTCACCCTGCCTCCCATGATTGTTTTCTTCTCCCTCCCAAGTGGGGTTGAAACATCCTCACTTGAGCCCTTCTGCTTGTTAACCTTCTTGAGTTCTATGGATTGTATCCTAGGTATTCTGTATTTTTGGGCTAATATCCACTTATTAATGAATATATACCATGTATGTCCTTATGGGTCTGAGTTACCTCACCCAGGATGATATTTTCTAGTTCCATCTATTTGCCTACAAAACTCATGTCCTCATTCTTAATAGCTGAGTAGTATTCCATTGTGTAAATGAGCCACATTTTCTGTATCCATTTTTCAGCTGCTAACCTCCTCTCTCCATGTAAACACTCTGTCGACCACCTTCCTATTTATTTCCATTTTTCAAAATATTACTTTATGAAGCTCCCCCATTTAATCCTCTGAAGTAATTTTGTATGTTCCTAAAAGCACCAAGGCCCCATTTTTTGTTGCTTGTATTTTAATATGTTGTGTTGGTTTTACGGGTATTTTTGGTTTCATTCTCGGAGAACTCACTTCAGATGTGTGCTAACACAACTGCCC
The DNA here is from genome assembly GCF_011064425.1 of Rattus rattus. NCBI lineage: Eukaryota > Metazoa > Chordata > Mammalia > Rodentia > Muridae > Rattus > Rattus rattus. The sequence continues at coordinate 130,435,511 of NC_046157.1, forward strand.
ATTTATAGACTTCCTGCCCCAGGAACTTCTGGGATATCTGCCTGGCCTGATTCAGTGATTTTTTTACTTGACTTATTAATGACTAACCTCGAGCTATTATCAAAGGTCTCTGACCTTCTCCTGGTAGGTGCCTGAACTCTTTTCTTGCCACACTCCTGAGAGAGCAATGCTCTCACATCTGCTTTGCTTCTACAGAGGTATAATAAGGGTGGACTATGTGCCACCTTCTCTCTACTAACAGAGGAACTAGACAGGGACCAAGACATACCACTCATCTTTGTATCCCCAGAGCTAACATTACAGCAGCTATGCATTGAAAAGTTTTCAGACAGGTTGTTGACCCCATTGTTGTGCATTGTTTGGTCATCCTATCACGGGAAATAATGGCCCCTCTGCCCAAAGGGTAAATTGATCAAGAATGAAATGCACAATTCTAACTGTATCTGCTCCATTCACCAACCAAATGAACTCACCATGTACAGACTGTTATGCAGAAGGTGTTAATTCACAATGATTCAAATTAACATTAATATTTGCAGACATTGCCTTTCATTTATCTTAGCTCATTTACTTCATCATAAAATAAAGCTGAATTGGATATTACTATATGCTGGGGAAATATGAGGTGGCTCTGTAGTTCAGCAAACCTCGGAAGGCGTTAATCTTCATTACCAATGAGACATTTGGTAATTTCTCCAGGAGACACCACTTGAGTTACAGGAGTTCTCAGGGGAAAAGATAAATGCTTTGAGATATAAATGCACATATTATCAAAACCAAAGAGGATTTCTTGTGGGTCATTTAAGACTGCAGTCTAGATAAATGCTGGGAATATACATGTGTATCTATTAATTGGTGGCTCCAATTCTTCAGGTTTCCTGTAGTTATGGATTTTGGTATCAGTTTCCCATACTAGTGTTAAACTTGGCTACATAAGCAAGAGGAATGAACATGTAGCTTGCTGGTTCTTCTGTGTTTCCATGTACTAGCTTGGATCATTGCTGAATTAATGAAAACAAATTAAATGCATCTGATTGGAGAAATGTAAGGGGGGGGGATATCAGAGTTGTCCTAGCTGAGGCCATTGCATATCGGCCTATCATAACCTACCACTGACTATCTAGAACAATGTTTTTCAACCTTCCTAATACAGTAATAACCCTTTAATACAGTTCCTTGTGTTGTTCTGACCACCAACCACAAAATTACTTTGTTGCTACTTCATAACTGTAATTTTGCTACTGTTATGAATTGCAATGTCAATAACTGATATGCAGGATATCTGGTATGGGACTCCCAAAGAGGTTGCAACCCAGAGGTTGAGAATCACTGGTCTGTAACCGTAAGGGTGGCTATCTTACCTAAGCTGAACTCAACCGCAATCTGCAAGGATTGTGGTGCAGTACAACCCTAGCTCTGTATGAAACCATGGCTGTCACAAGGGCCAGTTATAAGATGGCTTATTACACGATAGTATTGTGGTGAAAGCTGATGGATACAGATGCTTACTTTCTTTTCAGTGTGTGTGAACTCTCAGTCATTTGAGAAAGCAGCAGGTTTTTGTTTAAAATCTTCATTTTCAGCAATGTCAATAAAAAGGATTGCCATACATGCAAAGGTTGAGTTTCAAGTTCTAAGACTATATTTGTCTTCAGAGGGAATAAAAGAAACAAAAGAAATAAAATAAATTCTAGTAAGTCCATTTATTTGATAAAACATAGGCTATGTGTTGGCTTGATTTGTTGAGTTTTCTCTATGTTTCCTTTTTTCTCATTTGTAAAAGTTGAGTGCCTGCTAATGGTTATGTGGTCATGGGAGTTGTATGTGGGGATATTCAGATGCACTAACAGGAATTCTGACATCCACAGTCAGCCATTATTGTCAGCTGTTAGTATATAATGAACGGAGTAAAATCTAAAGATATACCAAACCATTACTGCATGGAAAGTTTCACAGCACAGTGTAGCATTTCAGAGTTTTCTAGCCTTGCATCAGACAGACTTTTATGATTGTGGCACATACCATAGATAAACAACTTCCAAGAAGAAAAGTCTATTTTGGCTAACAGTGCCAGCACTTTTGATTTATAGTGACTGGGAGAATGGTACAGAGGATGAGGCTCATGTAATAGCATGCAATCGGCAGAGAGTGTCTGTGCTGGCAAGCATTTTATTACATAAAGGACCCAGTCTATTAGATAGTGGTGTCCAATTCAAGTCATGCTTTCCCCAGTCCCCTTAGTTAATCCTCCCTGGGTATGATCACATCCTGACATTACATGTACTTCACTAAGCATCTCTCAATCTAATCAAATGATCAATCCACCTTAACTATCATAGGTAAATCTCTTGCTGATTTGACACCCAAGCACACCTTCTTATACAGATTCTCCAAATATAGACGAGATGGTTATGCTAACTATATATTAGTTCTTGATACACGATGTAACTAGCCCCTCAAAACCAAACTATATTAATTCCTTAACCCTTATGTGAACAGTTACAATATTACTCAAAACTCCAAGTCCAAGTTTACTTTAAGAATCAAAGCAAACTTTCACTTGTAATTTTTTTTTGTCAAATTTATGATCAACACTTATACTTCATGCAATGGTATAAATATTTTCAATCCCTAAGGGAAGAATGAGGACATATGAAGAACAGATCAGAGAAAACTAGAAATAAGTCAGTAGAATAGATATTAAGTCTAGTAATATATCAGAAATCTGATAGAAAATATAGCAGAGAAAGAGAGAGGGGGAGAGGGAGAGAGGGGGAAGGAGGGAGGGGAGAGAGAGAGAGAGAGGAGGGAGGGAGAGGGAGAGGAGAGGGAGGGAGAGGAGAGAGGAGAGAGAGAGAGAGAGAGAGAGAGAGAGAGAGAGAGAGAGAGAGAGAGGGGTGAAGGAAAAAGGAAAGGGAGAGGAGAAGAGAATATTCTACACTAATGGGCTTTTTTCTCCTTCCCTTTTTATTTTACATAGACTTTCAGCCTATTGCATGGTATCACCCACATCTAGGTCTGCTCTCCTTTTCTAGAAATACTATCATGGGCACACTTAGACACACTTAGACATTTGTTTTCATAATCACTCAGACATTTCTTGATGTAACTGTGTCTACAGTATAAGTCATCACAAGCCATTATAAGTGACTTGCTTCTTTTCCGGATTTTTAAAAGCATGATATTAGTTGCAAATCCATTCAACAAAAGAAGTGAAAGCAACAGAGAAGAACAAACTTGCATTTGTATTTTGTGACAATGGGCAAGCCATGGAGCATTTCTGGAATTTAATTTCTTAATCAGCAAATGAAGGCTTGGTTGAACAGATGGGCTTACAGAAACTGCACACTTAAGTTCTTTGTGCCTCAGCCTGTGTCTTAGCCTCATTGTACCCAAACTAAATAACTGATCTCAGTCTCGCTCTGATGAGCACTTCTTTTAATGCTTTAATAGTTTAAATGGCAAGAAGAATGTGATAATGTTTTAAGCAAAACCATAATTCATTATACAAAGACAGAGAATGTAACATATGTTGGCAATGGATCCTGTGAATCTACTCCATGGTAGATATTGTACAGTACACTGAAGACTTGCAGGACACTTTTTTTTTTTTAAAAAAAAAACATCCATGGTGTTCTGGGTAGCGAGGATAAGAGTATCTAAAATTAGAAAAAATTCTTATTTTTAAAAATTAATTTTTCTTTTTAGAAGACGCTAGTGTTGTTGATTATTGAGGTATAATATCCTGATTTCTCAAGTTTATATTGACTAGAATATAGGATATCCTAAAATCTTATTTTCCCAAACTATTAGAAATATAAAGTTTTGTTATACCTAACCAAAAAGGTTATAGTCATCTCTAAACAAAATTTAAAAATGAGGTCACTGCTGAGCCTGGCGAGTGGAGACTCTTCCTATACAGAGTGCTCAAAGAGGAAGGATTGGAAAGACAGAAGAGGCCTTCTGCTCCTTCCTGATCCTGTAAAGCTTTGGTTCTGCAAACATCAATGCCTAGCTTGTCATTTGAACATTCGCAGAACCAGATTTTTGATGTCATCAGCCCAGGGAGGCTGAAGCATGGGTATCTGATTGTCTCCTCTTGAATCTTCCTGCTGAGGCTTTGAAGGATGCAGTCTCTCTCTTTAACCTTCAATTCCTCCCCAGAAACTGCTTTTAATATTCATCGTTTCTGAGACATATTATAGTCTACTTACTATTTCAATTATGTAGCTTTCAATTCCTGCATTTAGTTATCCATGCTATTCAATCTTCTAAGTATAAAAATTGATGGTATATATTATATATTTTTGGTATATATTAAGTATATGAATATTGAAGAGACAATGATATTTTGTATATGGAACCATCAGTTATATTCAGAAGTAGAGAACATTTCTAGTACTCAGAGGATTGCTCTTTGATATCACCATCATCATCACAACCATCACTGCCACCACACCACTGCCGCCACCACCACGACCACCATCATTATTATATTGTATATGTAAGTATATTATATTATACATATTATATGTGTGAGTGTGTGTGTGTGTGTGTGTGTGTGTGTGTGTGTGATCTCCCCTTCTACTGTAGATTCCTAGGACTGATGCAGGTAGACAGACTTGGTGGCAGTGCCTTTACACACTGAGGTAGCTCCCTGACCCTGAATATTCTTTATGTTTTTAAATTAGTTAATATTCCATGAACAGCAACATCTATTGAATCTTAGTTTAATGAAATCCTTCAGTGTACAATTTTCCTGTATTAAATGGCTTCTTTAGTTCCATTATTTTCGAGACCCATCAATGTTTTTCTGTGGATACTTATTCTTTTATTGTGTTCTGTACCTAATCTTATTGATATCACAGTGCATCTATTAAGTTTCTTGTTATAAGACATCTAGCCTGTTCCTAGTTTTAAGTTATTTTAAAGAAAATTTTTATAAAATATATTTATACAGTCTTTGGTTGTCCATAAACACTCAGTTTGAAGTATATATCTGGGAATGGAATTGTTAGTGACCTTACTTGTTTTGATTTATTAATTACTGCAAAACAATTTTCCAAAGGGATTTTATTCATGGGCAGTATTGCCTAAGATATATAAGAATTAAAAGTGAGTAACATTTTTGATCTATTTAAATATTGCTTCTTTCTCAACTTCTACCCATTCTATTTTTGGAATTGAGTAAAGTTTTAAAAATTATTATTTAACAAAATTATACAATTATTTATTGTTTGCTGTTCCTTCCCCCCACTCTTCCCAGATCTTCCTTCCTTCCCTCTCCAACCACCTTCATTTTTTTTCTCCCCCCCAAAAACAGCAACAACAACAACAACAAAACCAAACAAAAACCAAACAAAACCAAAATAACAACAACAACAACAACAACAACAACAACAACAACGACAACAACAAAAGCCGAAACAAACAAAGCTAAACTAATCTACTCGTTTGTTTTTGTGCTGGCCAGCTACTCCTGGGCATGGAACCTGTACTAGAATATTGTCGGATATGGTCGTTGGAGGAAACTGATTTTGCCTTTCCTTTTAGGTATAAATTGCAAGTAGCTTCCTGATTAGGAGTAGGACTTTGTACCCAGTTCCTCTTTACAGTGCCAGGATTTTGTCTGATTTAAACCTGTTCAAGTCTTCTGGCTGCTGCCACAGTCTCTGTGAGTTCACATGCACACCAGTCTTGCTGTGTCTGCAAAATGCTGTTTCCCTGGAGTCCTCCACCACCTCTGGGTCTTACCATCTTTGAGTCTCCTCTTCTGCATAGATGCTTGAGCAATGCGCTAATATACAGCAGGCCGTCATCAGCACTCACTTTATTGTTATGCTCCTTTATCAGAATAATAATAGGGTTTTCCCTAGGTTCATGAAGTCTGGCCAGTTCAGCAGGGTTAGTTATGGGTTCCATCTAGCAATCCAATTGAAAAGTGGCTGGTTACTCTCGTGAGCTTTATCCACCATTGCAGCTGTGTATCTTGCATGCAGGTTGTTGCTGTAGTTCACAGGCTTTGTGACTGAGTGATAGTCATGATGGTTTCTCTCCTCCAGTAGCATACAGAGTCGCCTTCTATACCATACATGCTAATTAGTGGGGGTAAAACTTCTAGCTCACCAGCATCTTGACATCTCTATGTTCATATGTAAATGTTGTCTTCAACGATAAGGTCTTACTATCAGATTCTGGAGAGCAACCAATAGCTTTGGCACGAGCTTGTCAACTTTGAAAGTTTTTGTCCTATATGCTATTTCATGTGATTTTAAAAAGCAATTCTTTATTCTTTGAAGATTGTATACATATATGCAGTATGTTTTGATCAAACTCATTTTTCACTTCTCCCCCTCCTAAAATTCTTGTCTTATCTCTATAGTTTTATCATTTTCTTATTTATTTATTTTCTTATTTATAGAGTCCATTGAATCTGGTGTTGCTATCCACTGGAGAATGCTACCAGTGACTATATTTCTCAAACAACTGGCTTTCCCTCTGCCATAGTTAACACTTGCCAATGCTTCCTTAGCTAGAGGTGGGGTATTATGATTCCTTAATTGGTTGATCCTGGAATTTTTACTGGCTTGATCTTGGGCAGGTCTTATACAGACAACTACATCCATTGTCAGTCATGGGTGCAATAGGTGTCTCATGTCTAGAAGACATGTATTGCAAAAGATTTCCCTGTCCTTTGGCTCTTAACAATCTTTGCACACCTTCCCACAAGGCAGTCCCTGAGTTTGCGGGTGAGATAGGGATATGATATCAATGCCCCATTTAGGGCTCAGCACTCACAGCCACTAATTCTCTGCCCTATGACCAGTACTTGGGAGTCTATATTGCCTCTATTCATTGCAAAAAGATAATTCTGTGATGAAGAGTAAGAGTTGTACTAAATTATGAATGAAAGGATAAGTGTTTAGAAGGCAGGTTGATACTATGTCCATTTAGAAAAATAATAGTAGTAGGCTCTCCCCTAGGACATGATTAAGGGGGGCTTTATGTTGGGAAAATGATAGGAGAAAAAAAGAAGAGGATGGAATGAGTGGGGGAAGAATAACTAATAAATAACTAAGGATCTTAGAAAAAGCCATATGGAAATCTATTTTATAAGGCTATACACACACACACACACACACACACACACACACACACACACACACACACACTTAATTGGCGTTACATGAAGCAGATAATGTTCTTCCCAAAAGCCACAGAGTATCAAACAAAAATCCCAGTGTTACAGTGCCAGACATGAGTACCTCCCTTTGAATTTTTGGTCAGATGTTTTTCAAAGACCATGAAAATAATACAGCCTACTGACATTGCTCTTGGTTGTTCAACAGAACTTCTTGGCAAAGATGCTCTTTATGAAGACACTATACACTTTGATCACTGGACATAGAAATAACAAGCTTCCACTGACCTGGAAGCTTCTACCTCTCACTAGCTTTCTGAGGGCTGGGAAGTGCTGTGTAGGCTGATGGTGGAGAAAGTCATCAGAAGTCCACCCTGCCGAAGGCCTGTAAGCTACAATACTACCTTTCCTGTCAAGATGTTCTCATCACGGGAACTTCAAATTGCAGAGAAATACTTAAAGAAATGTCTGAAATCCTTACTCATCAGGAAAATGCAAGTCAAAACAACTCTGAGATTCCCTCTTAAAGCAGATTGGCTATGATCAAAAACTCAAGTGATAGCACTTGCTGGGGAGGATGTGGGGCAAGATAAACACTTCCATTTCTGGTGGGAGTGCAAACCTGTACAACCACTTTGGGAAAATTTGAAATTGTTTTACCTCAAGACCCAACTAAACCACTCCTGGGCATATACCCAAAAGATGCTCTACCATACTCCAAAGAAACTTGCTCAACTATGTTTATAGCAGCTTATTCACAATAGCCAAAAAATCCTGGAAACTACCTAGATGTCTCTCAACTGAAGAATGGATAAAGAAATGTGGTACATTTACATGAGGGAATACTATTCAGCTATAAAAAACAAAGACATCATTAATTTCATAGGCAATGAATGGAACTGGAGAATATTATCCTGAGTGAGGTAACCCAGTCCCAAAAGGACATAATGAGTGGATTAGCTATAAAATACAGTATAACCATGCTATATTCCACAGTCCAAAAGAAGTTAAACAAAAGGAAGGCCCAAATGAGGATACTTGAATCCCATTCAGAAGAGGGGTATAGAATAGTCATAGGAGGCAGATGGAGAGAGGGAAATGGATCAGAGAGGGGATAGAGAAGGCAATGTGGGGGCTCAGTCTCATGTGTGGGGAGGGACAGGAGAGATAGCCAGATGGCTATGAGAATGAATGGAAATCTGCAACTGACTGGGGTGAGGAGGTGTTAGGGGGCATCTCTAGGACATGACAGAGACCTAGAATAAGGGAGGCACCTACGAATGAATGGGGTGACCTTATACGACACATACTAGTAGGTATATAGAACCTGAAACAGTCACTTTCTAATGCCAGGCAGGAACCACTATGGGGTATCAACACACTCACAAAACTTTTGACCCCAAATTTATTTTGTCTACAAGAAATGAAGAGACGGGAATGGAGCAACGGCTGAGGGAATGGCCATCCCATGGGCAAGCACCCATCTTATGGGCAAGCATCAATCCTTGACACAATTAATTAGACTCTGGCGTGCTTGCAGATAGGAGTTTAGCATGTCTGTCCCTTGAGAGGCTCCACCTAGCGCTTGACTCAGGCGGATGCAGAAATCCACAGCCAAACAGTAGGTGGAGCTTAGGGATTCTTATGGAAGAGCTGGGAGCAGAATTGTGAGCCTGAAGAAGGTAGAAACTCTACAGGAAGACCTACAAGTCAACTAACCTGAACCCTTGGGACTTTCAGAGACAGAATCACCAACCAAAGAGCATACATGAAATGGATGGGTCCCCCATCCCACACAAATATAGCAGATAGACAGTTTGGTCTTCATGATAGTCCCAAACAACTAAAGCTGGAGCTATCCCGAAAGCTGTTGTCTGTGGGTTATCTTCTCGCGAGGCTGCTTTGCCTGGCCTTGGTGGGAGAAGATACGCCTAACTCCACAGAGACTTGATGTGCCAGAGTGAGGGATACCCAGAGGTGGGGTTCTATCCTCTCAGAGGACAAGGTGAAGAGTGGAGGAGCAGAGGATTGTTGGAGCGGGTTGACCAGGAGGAAGTTCCGTGAGTGAATAAATAAAATAAAATGGAAAAAAGATGTGCATATTAGTACATAATGGCACAAGAGCTACCTGGATAAGTAGCAGCATTCCTATTTGGACTGGAGGCTCATGGGAAGAAAGTCATGCCTGGCATTATAAAACTGGCTGAGAATCTGGGGCTAATGAGAATATAGGCCTTAAAATGTCATATGCCTATCATCTTGTTTTATTTAAAGTATTTTCTTTGCTTAAACTTTCTTTCAACTTATTTTTCATCTTATTCACTCATTTTCTACTTCCTGTCCAGTCTGATGTTAAACTCATTTCATGAATTCTTTTTTTTTTCTTTTTTTTTTTTTTTTTTCGGAGCTGGGGACCGAACCCAGAACCTTGCGCTCGCTAGGCAAGCGCTCTACCACTGAGCTAAATCCCCAACCCCATTTCATGAATTCTTAATTTTAGAATTGAAGTATTCACTTCTAGAATCTCAGTTGTATTGTTTTTATGAAAACCCTTCATGTCTTCATAGGTATTACATATTTTGAAACATATTAGCCATACCTATTCAGCGTCCTGGTAGCCACTCTGTCTTAAATACTCAAGCTTTCATTTTGATTCTATTTCAGTTAGGCTCTACATTTTCACACAGTGTTGAATTTACTCACACTTTAAAATATGTTCTAAAGGATTATTCTGTGACCCAACATTGAATTCAACATTACTTCTCATAGCAAAGAAGTTGGTATACATTTGATGTTCACATGTTACAAAGAACTAGTTTGGTCATTATTTTTTCCTCTATTTTTGTTTCACCATCATTGGTTTGACCTTATGGTCAAAAATTTATTTTATTTTATTTTATTTTATTTTATTTTATTTTATTTTATTTTATTTTATTTTAGTGGTTTGAATGAGGATGGGCCCCACAGGCTCATAGACTAAAATGCTTGGGCACACGGGAGTGTCACTATGTGAAAGAAGTAGGAGGTGTGGCCCTGTTGTAGTAGGTTCTGCCTTCTTGGAGGAAGTTTGTCAGTAGGGGCGGGCTTTAAGGTTTCAAGAGACCAAGTCAGGCCCAATGACTCTTTTCTTCATTCTGCCTGTGGATCTGGTTGTAGAACTCTTAGCTACTTCCTGAATGCCATAACTGCCTGCATGCCACCATGCTTGTCACCCTGATGACAATGAACTAAAACTCTGGAACTCTAAGCCAGCCCCAGTTAAATGCCTTTCTTTGTAACAGTTGCCATGGTCATGGTGTCTCTTTACAGCAATAGAACACTGACGAAGACAACCATCGGCATGTCTTCTGCTAGATTTGTGTTTAATTAGCTTTTCATTTTCTAGTTTTTTCTAATGAATTCTGACAAGAAACCTTTCTTTTATAACATAAGCTTTTTATGCCACAAAATCCACCCCTGTAAAGTAGTATTATTCACAAATGTTTGATGTGTGTATGTTTATAAAATTCTTTTGAGATTTCATTTTAAACCATTAGAAGAAACTAGTAATCTTCAACTACTAGAAATTTCCAAGTTTTTCTCTTAACCCTTCTTTAATCTTTAATTCAAACATAGTCTAAAAACATTCTTTATGTGATATATATATATATATGTGTGTGTGTGTGTGTGTGTGTGTGTGTGAGAGAGAGAGAGAGAGAGACAGAGAGAGACAGAGAGACAGAGAGACAGAGAGACACAGATAGAGAGAGAGAGAGAGAGAGACAGAGAGAGAGAGAGAGAGAGAGAGGAGAGAGAGAGAGAGAGAGAGAGAGAGAGAGAGAGAGAGAGAGAGAGAGAGATTCCTTTAATGTGACCACATTGGGAAAGAAACAAAGGGATCCAGAGACTCCCTGAGGCTTTGGGTTCCTGTTATGAGGGTTTCCTTTTTACCCTGATGATACCAGTTTACTATTGAATAAAACCGCTACTCAGTGTAGTTCTGCCTCAGTCTCCTAAGAGGTGGGATAACAAGCATGCCACACGATGTGTATTTTCATATTGTTGCATGGTGGTGGTAGTGTTCTGTGACTGTCAAGCAGATCAAGTGGTTAATGGTGTTAAAATAAACCAGTAACTTATTGACTTTTTTTACTCTGCTTACAACTTAGGGTTATTGATTTTTTGACTCTAGCTAAATATTTGCTTGTGTCTCTTCTCAGTTTTCCTGTCTTTCCTCTTTTACATTTCTAATTTTAGACAAATACTAATTTAAGAGTCACGATTCTTTTCGGAGTGCTTACTTCTCTGCTTTCAGGCAATCTCTCTTCTTTCAGTGGTAATCATCCTTGTTTGACAGTTGTGCTATTGAAATTGCCTGTTACCTTTTCCTTCATTAGTATTTGCATGGTATGTGTTTCTACTTTTTTATTTTTGGTATATCCATATATTTTTTTTGCTTAAGTCAGGTTTCTAATGGACAGAATATATGCTTTCAATTTATTGAATAACACTATTTAAATTGGTGGTTTCATCCTTTATACTAATTCCAGTATTCACCATCTGTTCTTTCTTTTTCTTTCTTTTGTGGTTTAATTGAACATTTATATGTTTGATTTAGGATTTTCTACTGATTTTTTATTTACGTCTTTTAGAACTCAGTGGTTTCCCTGGAGTCTGTAGTATCTTGTTTAATCAATAAGACCCCATTATAAATACTGCACTTGCTTATGTATAGTGTAGAGACATCATAACATTATATTCATAATCTCCCCCCACTTTTGTTTTAACATCATATACTTTAGATTTCCATTTTCTATAAACATAAAAAATAAATAAGCTCCAATATATTATTTTTCCTGCCTATAGAAGTTTATTCTGGGGGTTGAAGATACTGTTGGTGGCTAAAGCCTAGCTAGCTGTGCAGGTCTGAAGACCAGAGTTTAGCTATTGAGCCCACATAGAAATACCAGTTGTGAAGGTGGGCACTTGTAACCCCAGTGCTGGGCGATGGGGATAGGAGGATCCTGGAGACTTGCTGGTGAGCGGTCTAGACAGTCAGTGAACTTCTAATTAAAGAGAAGATCCTACCTTAAAAATAATGTAGGAAACAAGAGATGTTAGTATCTCATGTGGGCCTCAGGCTGCCTCCCGTGCTGGCATGGGCATGCACACCTACATGCACACAGACACGTGCACATACATAAAAGAAAGAATGGATGGAAGGATAAGTAGATAGATTAATGTGATTTTTATACTTTAAGTAGAGCATGTCTTCTAGTACTCAATTTCTTTAGTATTTTCTGGGACATTTTTCTATCTTCTAGGAAATATGTTTTGTATGGCATAGAATTCTGCTTCACAGTTTTAAAAGTTTTAGCACTTTACAGATGTGATTCATTTTCTTCTAGCTTACATTGTTTCTAATCAAATCTATTGTACCTCTTATATTAATATTTCTTCTGGCTGTTTTCATGCTTTCCCCCTAATCCTTGTTTTAATTATTTTGAATAAACAATGTCAATGCACTTTGCTTATATTTATTCTAATTACTGATTCCTAATTTCTTAGATGTGCAGCTTGGCAGCGGTTATTAGTATCAAAGAATAGTTGGCCATCGATTGCTTAAATATTTTTTTCTGACTGATCCTCACTCTCTTCTTCTGGGATTAGAGCTGTAAATTCTGATGACTGTGTATACTAGATAAATTGATATATATTGATATATTATCTTCAGGTGACATGGTTTTATTTTTTTAAACTTCATTATTTTATTTTACTGCTATGCTTTTTCTTTTTTGTTTTGGTTCTATAATTTCTGTTGATCTATCATCCACTTATTTTGAAGCTTATTCATTCTTTCCTGGAAGTTGCTAACTCTTATGATGTGCTTGTCCAAATGCTATTCAGTTTTGCTTGTTTGTGCTTTTAAGACAGGGTTTCACTCTGTAACTCTGGCTATCCTGAAATTCACCATGTAAACTAGGCTGGCTTTGAGCTCATAGAGATGTACTTGCCTGTGCCTACCAAGTACTGAAATTAAAGGTATATTTTAGTGTATTCAACTGATTATTCATTATATTTTTATATTTTTCTTGAAATCATCCAGAAATTTGAATGTTATCTGCATCCTCAATTAGACTTTTACATAGTTCATCTAATTTCCTTTTTCTGTGTGTTAATTTCACTAAGCCATATCTGAATGCTGTTCTGAATATTACTTTTCTGTTACACATTGCTTGAACTTGTTCAATATGTTATACTTTTGTTATTGAAGTGTGCATCTTGGATAAAAAAGCTAGGAATATTGCACCTTTTGTGGCTGGAAGTTGATGTTTTCTTTGTTAGATCTGAGATGGAGAGAGAATTAATGAAGGTTTCCACTAGGTATAGGCTTCTTGTTGCTGTCATTAACTCTGACTTCACAGTTCTTACCTTCCTTCAGGGTCCCCTTATCTTAGCTATTTTGCCTTTACGTTGGCTTTGGAAGTCCCTTTCCATGCTTTCCCTCTCCTTTGTGCTGTCAGCCACATCCTTGGGTTATTACTTGCTGCTCTGGAGACTGTCAGCAGTGGGTGATAGCTAGGTATTTTCTTTATTTATGTTAAACTTTACTTTTCAGTAGGCATGATGCTGTCTTCTTGGATCTTGCTCTATTTGTTGACTCCTTGGTGGTGCTCTCTTGGTGGTTCTCCTGCTCTGCAAGCTTTTGGGTTGAACTTTGCATAGGATTCTGGCCCTCTCTCACAAGTAGAACTTTGTTCCTTCTCTGAGTTCTAAATTATGTTCACCTAGTACTGAGACTCTGGCCCTATGGTTGGAGGCTTTGTTATACAGGGAGATAGAATAGAGGGTACATTCAGGGTCCTGTATCTTTCCTTGGATTATTCACAAGGACACTTCTTTGAAACTGTTTTTAGTTTTTCTGGGTCTGAGCTTAGCCCCAAGGGAAGGCCAAAGATGTAGTATCACTTAGAGTCCGTATTTCCTAGGAACTTCACATTTTTCCAAAAGTATAATTAGCCTTTACCAATTTGCCAACTACTCTAATTTAATTTTTTCTGGTTTTCAGTTACATCTGTTTAAGTAGGCCATTGCTTATGTCTTATTACTTCTGTGGGCACCCGCCATCTTTTACATTTTGAACTAGATTATTGCCCTGCAATTTCAGCTTCAAATTATTTCAAGAAAACTTGCGAATTTCTTTGGCTTCATTGCATTATATGGGTATAAATGTCACTCTTTCCTGCTCTCTGTATTCCTGGGTGAAAACTACACTTGGTATTAATAAAGTGTCATTGTAGGAATGATCGAAATTTCATATTTTCTTGCAAATTAACAACCAGAGATTTTATGGGACCTAGAAAAAGGAAGAGATCCACAAGTAGATAAAGACGTGTTATATTTTGTTCCTAAAATACATGCAAAGAGCTTGCTCTCACACTCCCAGCACTGCAGCTGAAGGTAGGTGAGAGTGCCAAATTCCTTGGAACCGATGAAATTCTTTCAAAGCAATGAGGGGCTGATGTTCTCAACTCATGTGTTGCAGATTTGTCATGAAGGCATCATGTCATGGCGTAAGTGCCAAGCAGCATGTTTCCTTGCGCAGTAGTTCCTAAGATAATAGCACCCCTCACAATTAACTGTACTCCCATACTGTTGAGAGTCGGCTAGGACTTAAAGTAAGTAAAATAGGAGAAGACATTCAGATTAGTGCCAGGGAAAACTAGATGTAAGTGTTTACCAAAGGCTGACATAGTAAGCCTTTGATATTGGATTAAGCTAAACTTAATCTTTGTGAAGACACTAGCGGTTACCTTGAATAATGGGCGAGAGGAGTTTTAATGGTTTACACTGTGGATCAGTTCTATTTTTTTACTGGGAAGAAGTGTAGAGGAAACGTCTCCAAGTGCTGGATGTGAGGAGCCCAGCATGAAGTACAGGTGCCTTCAGGAGGAAGGGAGGAAAGTGACAAAAGTGATGGACAATCAGGACCAATGGATAGAGGCAGCTCAGCATTAATGCACTGCTGCTCTGGTGTCTCGGTGTTGTCTAAGCCAGGGTTTTCTTCACACATTGTTGTAGAAACAATGAAGTAAGTGAAACCACATGAGGAGGACCATTTTACCTGATCTCCCAAGGAAATCAAACCTTCTTTGACAACCCTATCGCATGTATCAAGAGAGAATTCTTTGTCAGCAGCTTGACTTTGCTCATTAAGGGTCTTGAGTGGTGTGGAATTCTGTCCTTTAGCCTCTTGAAGTAAAACTATTCTACATGTGAAGAACATGCTTATGAGACAAGGTGTCTCTCGCTTACTGGTTTGCTCTTATTCTTACCATAGTTTTCTTTAAACGTCACTCTCCTAAAAACACAGTGAGTTTGAAGACTCATCCAAAGTTGAGGATTCATCATTCAGAAAATACTCAATATCTTAACTTTACACTAGTAGTTTACCTTTAATCATGAACTGTATATATGAGATAAGGTTTCAATAGGCTCTATATCAACATTTAAAGGTAAAATTAGCATCAGATAAATACCTACTCTCCTTGAGTATAGTTTTATCATTCATAAAAATTCCAAGTCAGAGAAATGCCACATGGCAGTCTCTCTCTCTCTCTCTCTCTCTCTCTCTCTCTCTCTCTCTCTCTCTCTCTGTATTTGTGTGTGCGCATGTACGCATGTGTGATGTATTTCTTTGGTAGTATTTTAAATAACAGGGAATACCAAAACCTGATCATTATGTAGGGATTTAACCTCAGCTAGCTATTTTATAACCAATGCTTTATTCCAGCGCTATAATTAACATCTAAAATTAACATTTCCAACATGACTTTAAACATTAAAGAAACTAAGGAGATATAAATACTTAAAGCACTATTGCTTTGCACTTTTTGGTCCTTTCAAAACGGAACTGAAGGCAGCCTCTCTCCACATGAAATATGGCATGTTGCATGATTTGGAACTGTTTTATGGTTTTAAGTATTTTTTCATGCAATTGGGTGTAACTATTTCCATATGTTTATAAAGAGTGAAAGGATGTAGTGGCAACGATGCTGAAGCATTCTGTGTCCCTTGGTGAATTTGTCACATGAGACAACCAGCCCTTCTTATCTTGACTCCATTGCTAAACAGAACATGTCTATTTTTCTTAAAACCAACCTGAAGACGCTATGTCCTAAACAACTCATAAGTTTTTACATGATTAAAATGGAGTAAAATGATCATAACTATCCAGTGTTTCTTGCTGATTGACTATGCCACTTCTGTTTACCAGGAAAATAAATAACACATGTCTGAGCTCTTTCTAAAAGGCTCCTAGTTATTCTGTGGTTATTTTTCACTTATAATATTCCAGCTTAATTTCATAAAATAGCTTTTATCTGACTTGAGAAAAGTTCTTATTGTATGTTGTCTTCAAATATTTTTTTTATCTGAGTTCTGGACTTTTATTTGAAGAAACATCTCTCTCTCTCTCTCTCTCTCTCTCTCTCTCTCTGTGGTGTGTGTGTGTGTGTGTGTGTGTGTGTGTGTGTGTTTATCTCTCTTTCTCCTAATCTGTATCTCTCTCTCTTCCTCTCTTGCTCTCTTGAGACATGTTTTGTAGTTCCATTGGAAGTGAAATGCTTGCATGTTTGGCCTCTGAATTAAGAGCAGCCCACATTCAGTTATTTGAGATTTTTTTCCCTCAGCATATTACCAATGCTTATGCCTAATTTATAGTTGTCAAACAGAGAAAAACAAGCTTTTACAGTGCATTTATCTATCATAGGACTCGTTAAGATGAACGAGCATGAGGAAAATGCCTCTAGCAAGAGACTCATGGTTATCCCCTTTAGAAACATGGAGGTGGCCCATGATGCTTGTTACTGGCTCTATCCCATTGATTTAAGATTTGTGTATAAAGCATGCCATGTACTCTTTCTTTTGACACACATTCAAGTTAAGAGTCAAAATCTATCTTAATGCCATGCTGCTGGTGTTAACCCATAAAGTATCTTGGGTATATATTTCTAGATTAATGATGTTTCAAACTGGCCTCAAAGCACTATACCCTGGAACATGCTATGCCTTGTATTATAATTATTTGTTGTTTTGTCTTACTTCCTTCCATTTCACTCCATTGATTTCTCATCTCCTTTCCATTCTCACTGCCTTATAAGAATACATTTCTCTTAGTAATAGTTCTGTAATCTGGAGGAAGAACTGGTGTAGCTGCTCTGCGCCTGTGCAGTTGAAGCAGCTATTTCAGAGTTTCCTCACTTAGCGCAAAGACAGCCAATCTCAACTACAGCCTGGCCATAAACTTACTTCAATGCTCTGTCCATATAAAGCATACATCGAGCAATGGCCCCATAACTGTCTGGGTACCTTACCTTCTTGGTCACATTTTTATTAGTGGGATTTGCTTTTTTTAAGTCAGGCTTCCTATAAATGTCAAAAGTGAGAATATTCCTATATAGTAATTCTCCAAACTTCCTCTTAAAAATGACTTAAATTTCCACCGGAATACATGAGATCATTTCTGAGAAAATAGACTCAACTGTTTAAGATTCCCATGGAGAACTGTATGTAGGAAGTGTTGAGTGATACTAGTACTAATGGTGTTAGGGTTCCTGATGACGACTTTATATAGCTTTTCTACCAGCCCTGTGGAATACTATCATGTCTGTTTCACGTACACGGCACCTGGGGTTTAGTCACTTGCAGCAGTGACTGATGGTGTTAAACTTCATGCACAGGTTTGACTCTCTTAAAAATAAATAACCTTCATTATAGCATCCAGCTGAGTTCATCCTAAATTTAGTTGTAGATGTCGCATTTTTAGAAGTAGAAACTTGGCTCAAATGCATTTGCATTAAAGAGGAGGCTGAGTGAGCCTTATTTGTAAATGGAGTTAGCAATTTAAATTATATTCTCCAGTCAACCTAATGTGCAGTGTGCAACGACTGCCTTTGCATTTCCAGATGGGAAACAAAGGGCTGTGTGAGTCACATGAACTTGACTTGTCCGAGAGTTAGCAAGTGTACGGTGTATAGATTCTGCAGGTAAATACATGCATGAGATACACATGGGAGCCCAGATATTATAATCTTTTAGAAGTTTGTGTATAAGAGTTTGTGAGAGAAACCAGGAAAACCATAAAACAAGGTTTGAGTTGTATTCAAGAGATTATTTTCTTTAAAAAAAAAAAAACGCAGAAAACTAACAGTTTAGGACAAAGTCAACAAGACAAGATTGCCTGAGAGGCTCAGGAGAGGGACCATACTGTTCTTAATTGTGGGAGGATTATATTTTAAATAAAAATATCAGTATATGCTAATTGCACAAAATAATATGTCTCACTGTGACATTTTCAAGTATGAATATTATTTGTCTTGATCACATTCTTTTGCTTTCTTTCATATGTCCTCTTCCTATCCTCTTCATTTCAACTCTCCCTATTATTCAGTTTTTATTTTATACCTTGCTATTTTCTAGATTCCATTTATCAGACAACCAAAACTTTGTTAGTCTAGTGGACACCCGCTTTTCCAGATGACAATCTCCCACATGCATTCATTTTCCTGCAAACAGCAGAATTTCCTTACTCTCTCTTGGTGAAGGACATTCCTTTCTTTTGTATACATGTACCCAGTTTTACAGACACAAGGGTGACTCCATAACTTGGCTGCTGTGAATAGTTCTATAGTGGACCTGGGTGCACAGATGCCGCTGTTCTATTATTTCCCCATCCATTCTGGAATATACCAAGTCGAGGTTTAACATGAAAGTTCTATTTTTAAGCCTTTAAACCTCTATACCAAGCTCCATAGGGGCTGCAACTGTTTACATTTCTACACTGCATAAGGTTCATTTTTTTGCTTCCTTTCCAGCATTTATTTATAGTCATGGTAGTCATTGTGATTGAAGAGAGGTAGAATCCTGATATAGTTTTAATTTGCAAACTCATAGTGGCTAGGGATGTTGAAAAAATGAGAAAATATTTATTGCCTTTTTTTTTTTTTTTGCAAAGTGTTCCATCTAAGAAGGAAGGAAGGGGAAGAGGGCAAAAGGGGAGGAGGAACATTCTAGAAAAGGAGGGAAGATTAAAAAAAGTAGAAAATTGCAGTAAGAAAATCAAACAAGATGTGTCAGTCTTCTGAGCATTGGTCCCCTTTTTGATAACTTGCCTATACAATCCTTTAACAATCCCTTGGAGTTATGCCATTATACCACAGACTCCAGAGCAGAGAACAAACTGATGTGTTGAGAGCACCATTGCTTAAAAGTGGAAGAGCTAAAGTCCCAGTTCAGAGACCTTGTTCTCAGACCTTGGCTTTCACCAGTGCTCTCAAGCTGCTTGTGCTCTTAAAACAAAGCCAGTGTTGATGCAAGATAGCAGTTGATAGGATGTGAGTGGTCATTTGTCTTTTACAGACCTATGTATTATAAATTACACTGGAGTTCTGGTACGTTTGGAAACCAAACTTTTAAAATAGTGACTGTTTCATTAATTTTCTTGTTTACTGACTGGATCATTTGATCTTTTGATACTTACATTGAAAATACTTTTATTAATTATTTAGAATTCCATACACATTTTTGATCATATGCATTTTCAGTTCTCACATCAGCTCCACTCAGATGAACACTGTTTCCCTATTCTCCCAACATCTTTCTCTCTCCCTGTGCCCATCAAATCCAGCTTCTGATTACAATATACTCACCTGTGTGGAGCTATCCACTGGAGAACAGTCACCTTACTAGGAGCATGTAGCTCCTTAATGAGGGGTGGAGGATCATGAACCAATTTCCTTTCTGTACTAAAATGTTGATCAGCTTGATCTTTTGTGTACAACCACAGATGCTCTGATGTCATGAGCACAGTGGTCCTGTCATGTCCAGAAGACACTGTTTGGTTCTGATCTCCCCTGACCTCCAAATCTTACAAGACCATCCCTTTTCTGCAATGGTCCCTGAGCCACAGGGATGCATGTGGCATGGTCATCCCAGTTATGGCTGACACTCTATCGACAATTATTCTGTCCACTTTTATCAGTTGTAAATTTCTGCTTTAATTACAGAAACTCTTCTGATAAGGCCTGAGAGCTGCACTAGCCAATGATAGAGAGATGCGAATGTAGGAAGCAGTTTTGTACTAGGTCCAATATTAGTATTAGAATACTAGTATTAGGTTTGCCCAGTTGGATCTGTTATCTTGACAACATGGGTTCCTGACTAGGTTACAGTACCTGGCATATGTTTTCTTTTGTAATATAGTCTTTAAATACATAAAGTTGCTGATTATTCTTAAAATATTACTTACTGCCTGTACTGGACCTGTGGGCATCCCAGTCATTACTGTAGCTCACAGATTTTGTGGCTGGGTAAGAGTGATTGATAATGAACTTCCCCACTCACCAGCAGAATATTTAACATTGCCTGGTACTATGAAAGCTAGCCAGCAAGGATCTTCCTGGTTAGTACCAACTTCAGTGAAAAGCAGCATGTTATTTATAAAAGAGAGATTGTATATAAATGGAAGTAAATATTTTTTGACACTTGGGGCTGATTATAGTTAATAATGCTTGAAAGATGAAAAGATAATCGAGGCATAAGTTATTCTTGCTTGGGATTTATAATAAGAGGGGAAAAGTCGCTAGGTTTAATGCTGACCAACAACTGCTCAAATCATTGTGGGAAAACACTCCAGAAAGCTATGCTATTGTTCTTTATATAGACAAAGATAAGAGGTCTTCAAATGCATGACATATGATAGAGCATCCTTTTGTAGGTGTGTTAAAAGAGAATGAAAAATATTCTCAGGAGAGTGACTATCTTGGAGTTAAGCAATTTAGTGCCTGCAGTTACTGATGATGTCAAGAGTTTAGGTAGAGTGTGTGAAAAACTAGGGGAATCATTCAGACTATACATTACTGGTCCCAAGACTCATTGATTTGGACTGGAGAGATGGCTCAAAAGTTAAGTGTTCACAATCATCCACAACTCCAGTTTCTGGGGAAACTGACACCTGTTCTGAAGTCTTCTGTCTCTTGTAATTGTGTTGCACACACACACACACACACACACACACACACAAACACTCATACTCATAAAGTAACATAGATAAGTAGTTTTTAAAAAATGATGTGTGGGTATATTTGGAATTAGATTGCCATGTATATTAGATGGAGCCATGAGATGGAGACAGTTATGTCTGTTACCCTAGCAAAACTAAAGCTTGAAATATAGTAGTGAAAATTAGAGATTAAAGGCGAGATATATTCTATACACATAAAGGCAAAATCTGCTAATACTTACTGGGCATCTATGTGTTTTAAACAAAAATTGAGAAATAAAAGTCCATAAAAGAAACGTCCTCTTTTATTATAAATGCCAGTATTTTCATTGAGTTAATCACAGTGATTTTAAAGAATAGGGACTAAGTTATCAGCATTTATTGAGCAACTGCAATGTGCCAAATATACATGCATCTTTCCTTAAATTAGCTCTTTAACTTTTATAGTAATCATGAAATACTGGTATTATTTCACTTATTACTATAGGAGGGGATGAAATTACTCAAAGCAAGATAATTCTGCCATTATCAAGTTTATTTTGGGGGGGCAGCATGTACTGTAATCTGCAGCTGAAAGATTTAAGTTTTGTCATGAACAGTGCAGTGTGAGACAAACAGGTAAGAGGATAGGAAAGGTCAGTGTGTGGAAGAAGACTGAAGGCCATGAATAGAACAGCATGGTTGGAGTACAGCTTACGAAGAGAAGCAGATGCAGGTATATATTTGGAAAGGGAAGCTTTGCCTAAATTATAATGTGCCCGTGAGGTTTTAAATGTCCCCTTCTTACCTACCTCTCATCGATCGCCCTTCTCAGGTCCATTGAGAAGGAAATGATTTTACAGCCATCTCAACTTTATCACTATTTGCTTGATAAAAGAACAAAGCTAAAAGGAGGGCTTTTGCTTCACATTTTCTCTTTTGTAGTAACTTGGTTCCATGAAGAGATGGCCAAGCTACACTATTTGGATCTCACTCTTAATTTGTGCCTAATATACTCTGCACCTCTGATTTGTATGCACATAAAGCCAATTCCAAGCAACTTAAAAGTAACACAGGAAATTCAGGTTAACATTTGTCACAGTTTCCAGGGGAAACAGCCTCTTCTATTTAACTTGTGATGAAACAAAAATGCTGTACCTCATTTTCTTCCTCTTAGTGCAGTGCCTTCGATGCTAGCCAAAAATCTCACAGACTTGGACATTGCAAAGAATACTCTCTTTCTGGCCTTTATTGTAAGACTCTGAGGACTGTTTTCTGTAAAGGACTTAGAAATATGCATTTAAGAGCCGATGAATGGTGCTCGGTGGTAAATCTTTGTGCAAAAAATGTGTTAAATTTTAGTCATTTTCTGTGGGATTGTAGCATCAGCAACTGGCATGAGATGAATCAGACTGATGATTCCAGTTCTTTGCAAATCAGACAGCATGATATAATGGTGCTGGAAAAAAAAATCTCCCTTGGCAACTTTTGGAGCCATGAAGTGCAAAAGGGGTGTTAGATACCACCGTACTCGGAAAGAGCAGGAGCCCTGATGTTAACTCTCAGGATAATTTGATGCCTCATTTATTTATTTTCTACTGCTTCCATTTTTCTGACAATGTAGATAACATTAGCTTATATGTTCTCTGGCAAGATCTTGGTTATCTGTGGAGGTCATAAGGCCTTTTAGAAATCCACAAATCCACAATAGGACCTATTTGAGAAATGCATAGCCCGATACACTGGTGTGTGTGTGTGTGGTGTGTGTGTGTGTGTGTGTGTGTGTGTGTGTGTGTGTGTGTGTGTGTATGTGTGTGTATTCAAACTGCCCAGATAACATTTCAAGTATTGAGAATTTAGGGTTTATTTACTGTCCTTTCTTTCATAATCTTGTTTGGAAGTTCACTTTCTATGAAAGTCAAGTCAACTCATAGAAATATCTCAAGGTGGGTTATGCATTCATAATTTTTATATAATTGAGCATGGGAAACATTCATTTTATGGAAGAACACATATAATTTTCTGTGTGGAAGATATTTTAAAGGTTTTCAGAATATATTAATTTGAGACTTCTGAGGGATTAAATGATTAAAAATACTTTCAGTCTATTCAGTGATAAATGCCATGACAGAAGTGTGAGCTTAGTTCAGAGCAGAGACTAGTTCCAACCAGCCTCATCTCATTCAATTGCTTCTCACCTGGTTATATCAAGCACTATTGTTGGAGAAGGAATTTTTTGTAGTCATAATTTGTCTTAACCAGCTAAATATACATTTTTCAACTATATTTGGAAATAAAAACTGAAACACAATATATAGAAATCATATATTTTAGGCTATGGCAAATGATTCCCCCATTGTGAAGTACAAGAAATGCAGTAAAGCCTTATGACTCTGGAAAGACACAGAAATGTGTCAACGCCCAGGCTAAACCTGTCATAGGCAAAGAACCAAGATGAAGTTATCCCTTAGAGGGAAGTTCTCATACATTGGCTATTGAATTTAGGGAGAAAGCATAAAATTTTAATTCTTGTGTTTCTAAAGATTGGATTATAAAGTTATTTGATTTGAAGTTCATAGTGCAATGTAAAGATAAAATTATATGAAAGTAAAGTATGAGATAAAATGTACTCAGTCCCAGAAATATGCACAGTGTATAAATTTATCCAGGGCAACCATATTACAAATTTACTGCCTTTTCTGTTTCTATATTTCTACAAATTCAAATAGACATACATTAGGGGCAGATGAGGATATAAGTTGGCCTCGACCAATTGAATGTGTGTGGAATTGCCAGACTCCACTTGTAGCTTGACCCCTGAATAATTCCAAGAGTGTGAACTCTGTTTCTGCACTAACTTTTGGGTGAATGAAAATATTCAGCAGGGATCAATGAGATTTTATGGCATGGCAACATTCAAGAATGGGAAAGAACCGAGTCCCTGAGCCAACAGTTTCCCCACTAAAGTTGTCCCATTGTATTTGCCATTCTAGTTACACTACTTAGTTCATAGGACCAAAGCAGGGATTAACAAACAGCAGAGGCACCCTTGATCTTTGTCTAGGAAGGAGCCATTAAAGCATTGATGAGGAATTATATAACACATTCTTTTCAGAGCATCTGCTAAATATGAAAGAATATTTAAATTATTAATAAAAATACCATTTTACATTAAAAATATCAATGATATAGGAAGAATAACTGTGTGTCGAGGTGCATTATAAATTATCAACATAGAACACATAGAGAAATCTTTGGGGACTTTATATTCCAGTTACAAAATATGAACAATAGAAAAATGGTTTTGTGGAAGGTTGAATGAGACCAGAATAGCAACAGAAAAGACACTAAAATCTACAGAACTATCACAAAGGTGGATACTTCTATCCACAAACAGGCTAACACCGTGCAGGTGGCCTTTCACCTACATCCTCTCCCAGGTGGCAGATTTCCATGGAAAAATCAACTCAAGTGCCACACAGATGTGCAGAGATAGGCACACCTACAGGCACATGCGTACTTGAACTTACACATACTCTATGATTCTCTAAATATAGGAAACACAAAATTTCTCCTTATAAAATAGTTCTTAACATCTATAGTAATATGCATTTTAACTTTTCAAGAATTATAAATAAGGCAGGTTGTTACCAAAGTTCATAAATCTATTTGATCCTGGAATATTTTCCTACACCAAGGGGGTGGTTTATGGATACAGGCTAGTTGGGGACAGTGCCTTCATCTGGAGTTATAATCTTTATGGAAAATACATGGGTTCTGTAGCTCACTTATGAAAGTAAGAAATTAGAAACACAATGATAAGGAGACAAAACTTTTCTTTTGGTTAAAAAAAAATCACTTAATTCAAAGCATGCCCCATTCTCAAAATCTTTTATATGAGAAATATATTTCATGACCTAAAATTCAACTTTCATAAGAATAGGTTTGCATGAATTGTGTAAAAAACGGATACTTAATACTTCAAAGAATGAAGAAACTTCTACTGTCCTTATTTTTAACAGCTTTCAACATGCCCTTGGTAGATGAAAAAGATGGGTATTTTATTTTTACTATGAAGGGCAATCCAGAGTACTTGAGGATGCTTCTTGTTCTAAAGAAGGAACTGTAATGAGTAGTTGGTAAGAGACCAAAATGCTGGTATTGTTTTGAATGTACGTAGAAAGGTTTTGGTGGGAGGATACAAACCATATGCTATTTGTAACCAAAATTATGGGAAGTGACATTAAGACATTTTTTTGATCTACAGTGTAATTTTAAGTTCCCATCCTGTTGGCTACATATCTTCAATAGGAACAGAATTATTTAAATTGTTAATTCCCTGTCCATTTTGCTGATATATAAAATTATTCTAAATAAAAAATGCTTTTTTCTTTGATCAGGAAACTGAAGTATCAATATTAGGACATCAAGTCTTACATAATTCAATTTGAGAAAACACTGAATTGTAAGCATATTATCTTCTCTCTTTCTTTGTAAAGATGTTGAAAACACGCTCTTTAATGTATTTCCCCAAATTTTCTCTGGCTAAAGATAATATATATTTGAATAACGATGAACATTTGAAGATGTTTTTAAAACCACACACTATAATTTGAACATTGGACTAAGTAAAGGGCGTTGCAGAAAACCTGCCCTGGAGCTTCAGATCTTGCTTCCTGTCAGGACAAGAGACTAAACAGTGGAAACCACTAGGCCTTTGTTAATGGTTGGTTAGAAAAGAGGACAAATGATAAACAGTGAAAAGCATAATTGGACATCTATTGATGCTATGCCAGTAAATGGGAGGCATTTTCAAATGCTATGTGTGTTGACATCAAAGACGAGGTATCTCTGTGATAGGATCCTGTTTGACTCTGCGCTACACTCTGAAATTGCATTTTCTTTTCACCTCTTCCAGAAGAGGAAACTTTGGGGACTAATTCACTTGTCATGGAGATGGATATCCCAGCAGTGCACGTGACTTTTGCACAAATAATATATACTACTTTATATTTGTTGTTTTACTTTTATGTTTCTCATGCATGTCGGTAAAACTTTCTTGAGTAGGTATCAGCATCCTGACAGTCCTTATGTGACCAAACCAGACCAAAGATAGCTAAAGAATGTGGCGAAGCTCAACACAGAAGGCAAGCATTGAAACTATTAGGAGACAATGCATTCTCATCACTTGCTTCTAACTTGGTCATTGGAAAGATTTCAGTCTTATATGCTGCTTTGATTATACTAGATGTAGGTTTTCAGGAATGGTATTACATTGGAGACTTAGAATATCACATACTACTAAGAATATAAGTCTGCTGGCAAATGCTACTCGTCAGAAAAGCCTTCTCTAGTCAATGGACAGCAGTGAATACAGAGAGACATATGGCTGCCCAAGATGGTGAGAAGACGAGATGGGTGAGTGTTCAACCCTAAACAACCAAACAACAACAGAAAATGAAAGGTGATGTTTAGGCAGTAGAAGTTAAAATGGATAAGAGTGAGATTTTAATAATCAGAATACATTTCTACATATGTGAAGTTGTCAAAGAACAAAATAATAGTTACTTAAAATGTTCTTATCCTGGTCTATTTCACCTATAAGTTGGTGTTATCTTCCTGAAAAGTTATTTCATATATATTAATTAATAGAAAAATGAATTTTATCTTTTAGCAAATAAATGTTGTAATAACAGTTGAAGGAATTTATTATACCAGCATAAAATGACTTGTCCTCAAAGTTAGCAAAAAAATTATTGTAGAAAAAGCTTTATAACTATGGAAATATTGCTTATACCCACAGATATAAAAATTAAATTTATAAAAATATATATTGAATATATATACAAACCAAGTGACTGTCTTAATTTTAATAATTAATAAAAGGCACAAAATAGACATACTAGTTTGATGTAGCCACGGATCCAAAATGCAGTAATCCTTGCTTCTAAGTCCCAGAAACTTTTTATGCAGATGACTATCATTTAGAGTAAAGCCGTAATTAAGAGAACATAAGCAACATTATATACACCTTTCCCCCCTTTTATTAAATATCATGCTTAATGTGTATCTTCTGAATTGGTGTAGGTGACTTTAATTCATCTATAAATATTTTAATAATCTAAGTTTTTATTTTGTGGAAATAGTATAACGAGAATAGAGTTTCCCATTCTAACATGGAGCCTGTCTGTGTTAGCTGCTGCGAGCCACACACAGGCGTAAACTAGACTTCATCCTCTCAATGTATTACAAGTCAGTGGAGAAACAAGAAGTAATATAGCACAGAAATTAAGTAGTGTGAAGCATCAGTAAGAGGTGACCAGATGAAGTGCATTTACTAAACGTTATCAAGTATAAATAAAAGTGAAATCGACTGACCTTCATTGATCTTGGGAGCCTAATAAGGTAAAGTAACCTTAGAAACAAGTCATGGTTATTGGAGGATAATCAGTAATTCACCAAACTAGTATAGTTTCTTACAACAGTCTATAAATGTTTGTCCTTAAACCTATAGCTAAGGGAAGTCATCAGCCCTCATCAGGGAATCTTTTTGCAACACATGCTGATCACTACAGAAAACCACAACCATTGAAATGCAGAGTCGAGCTCAGTCCTAAAGGACACATCTACAAGACATTCCTGACATCTAAGGCTCAGGAAACATTGCAGAAGATGTGGGAGAAAGATTGTAAGAGTCTGGGTTTCTTCTGTGGGATTGTGTGTCCTAGCAGTGTCAGAAGAAACAGCCATAAATGCCCACCAACATGACTGCAGAAATGTGAGTGGAAGAAGGCTTACACCTATGGACGTGCAGAAGTGGATAGGGAAGAACTCACTAGGTGTCAGCCCAAAACAAAGAACTATAGGAAACGGAGGAAATCTAACTGAGTGGAAACTGAGTGGAAGATCCTCCCCAGGGAGGAGCACACTGAAAAGTTGTCCAGTACTAAAGAGTCAGCCTTGAAAACATACAGACAAGCAATGTCATGAGGACATAAAAGGTTATACTTAGGAATACATGCGTATAGTATGTTTTGCATGCAATAACAGCTAGTGGAACAAGACTGTGAATATGAAGGAAGGCAGATGAGAGGGTTTTGAAGGGGGAAAGAAAAGGGGAAAATGTCATAATTCTAATCTCAAAAATAAATAAATAGGTGCCAGAAAATAAAAACAATACGTATCAGAAAATTCCCATCTTACCCTGCAGATATACTGTCACATACTCGTAGACATAATGTTCTTGTACACTGTGTAAAGCTTGCCTTTGTATTATTTCACAGGCTGGTTTCTCTATCATACTACCGGGTTTCATTCTGGACATGGCTTTGCTATGTGGAATTTTAGAAGTTTCTGTCCCAAGTTTGTATAAGCAATTCATACCATTTATTCTCTGCTTTGTCTATAAAGGCTGATCACCCAATAGCTGGGCAGGAGAGTATAGGGCAGGAAGGAGTAGGGGGCATTAAGGTTGTCATGAGATAGAGTGGGACCAGGAAGATACTATGGGAAAAAAACCATCTAAAACAGAGAAAGCTAGGTCATTATTAACCTGCAAGTGTTATGGAGACAGAAGTGGGATGAAGTCAGATCATAGGGAATTAAGGTAGCTCAGTTAACTACCTAGATATTGAGGTGCAGTTTGAAATAATCTCGGTTTCTCTGTATGGTTACAAGGACTCGCCAGGGTAAAGAAATACAGTCCTTGGATTAATTCCCTGGTTACACTTACAATAAAAATAATTCATTTACAAAAGTTGAAGTTAAAATGACCAATAACACCATATGCTGACAAGGACATAGAGAAAGTGGAACTTTATGTGTAGTCCTTAGGAGCATAGGATGGTGCAAGTCACACGGGGGACAGAATTGCTGCACTTTTGATGGTCCCACACAATTATATTTTGCTGTTATGAGAACAACAGAGCTATACCCACTTCTTAGTCACCTGTATTCAAAGCTCAGTAATACATTATTAGTAATACAGCTAGACTGTAAACTGCTCACTTTCCCACTGATGTGCAAGTCTTTGAACAGACTACAGTCATAAAAGGGACCATCATTACACTGACAAGAGGACTAGAAATGTAGACAAGAGACAAAAATTATGAGTAGTTCCAAAATCCACACATACAGAATTATTTTCATTTATATGAGAATCTAAAATAGGCAAAACTAACATTTAGCAAAAAAAAAAAATTTAAATGAGTTTTGCATGGGTGCTTTAGACATAGGAATAAAAAAATGCCAGCAACACCCTAGGGTCTTCATAATGCCTTATATTTTTGTATTTGTTCATATGAACATAAGTATTAACCAGTCTTATTAAATGATACCCAGAAGGCTTATATATTTCATTTCCTATAGATTAAGGCTTTTATACACTTTATATAGATTTGATTTTATTTGTGTTTAGAGTGAGTAGTGTGCATGAGGCTGTGGATTTGATATCCAGCACTGCGAAAAATGCATAGAGTTGGACTAGAACGATAGGAAAAATTTAAATACATACATAATTATACATATATACATATATAATATTTCATTATTTGAAAACTACTTTTAAAAGAAGTAATAACTATATATTTTAAAATTGATAGCATAGAGAATGACAAGTCAAAAGCAAACCAAAGTCGTCTCTAATAACTGTAGAGTTGTTTTTAGAGTCATGTAATTGATAACATGTGTTCTCAAGAATGATGTGTATGTGAATATGTATATATATTATGTGAACATATATTCACTTTAATATTGATGTGCTGGAACTCATAATCAAGGCAACTTACAGTAAAGTTTTTTGGGTTTATGATTCCAGTGGGCTAGAGTCTGTGAGTAGAATACGGTATGTTGAAAGGACAAGGAAACAGACGACTCACATCTTGAACCAAGAGACCAAATAGAGAGAGTGACTAGGCCATGTGGAGAACTGTGGAGATTGTAGAGATGTGTGGCACATGGGTTTGCAACCTCGAGGCCTGCATCCAGTGAAATACTTCCTTTAATAAAGCCACACGTGATAAACATACCTAAATACCACCAACTGGTGACCAAGCCTTCAACTATTTGAGCTAATGAGGGACATTCTCATTAAAAGTCCTGGGCTCCAACCTCATAGGTAGCAATGAATAGCCTAGTAAGAGCACCAGTGGAAGGGGAAGCCCTTGGTCCTGCCAAGACTGAACCCCCAGTGAATGTGATTGTTGGGGGGAGGGTGGTAATTGGGGGAGAATGGGGAGAGGAAGCCCATATAGAAGGGAAGGGGGAAGGGTTAGGGGGATGTTGGCCTGGAAACCGGGAAGGGGAATAACAATGGAAATGTAAATAAGAAGTACTCAAGTTAATAAAGAAAAAAAAAAAAGAAGTATAGCTAACACCTACCTCCAATCACCTCCACCCCCCACCATTACACCCTACCCTCACAGCACAAATTTGATCTCAACATATCTTGCAGCTTGCTTAAAGTGTAATGATGAACTTTCTTATAGCCTGATCTTTTTATTTCTTTAGTAATTTCCTGATGATGAATTTCAAAAGGGAGAGTTTTTGATGTCTGAAGGGATCTAATTAGAGATTTTAAATAGTTATTAAACAGTGTCCTGATATGGTCCATAGAAGTTTTAGTTTTAGCAGTAGTGCTGAGGTTTTTGGAAATGAGGGAGATTTGTAGATGGGAGAAAATGAAGGGAAGGCTGATGACGTAACATGCAAAAGCATTCAGGAGAGGAGAAACCGTGTTCCACAGACAAAAAACACCCTTTAGCCCTCAGGGTAATTTTCCTCAAGTGGTAGTAGTGAAGGGAAGGGCTATCCCAGTCATCTAGACACTATGGCTGCCTTAATGAAATACCATAGGGTGGGTGGATTAAACAGCAGAAATGTGGAGACCCAAAGCCCTAATCAAGGTTGTCATCAGGATTTATTCCCTTAGGTCTTTGTGCTTGTTACTGTCACACTATTTTATAGTTAGGAGGCATTAGCACTTTGGACCCCAAGGATTTACTTTGATAATCTTTAGATAAGGAGAAATCAATTGATTCTTCCAGCACAGGCATGTATTGGTGTTTGGAGAGAAGGATTATGATTGTATGTTATAGTGTGTGTTAACAATGAAATTCATAATACCTATTAAGTTTTCAGCAGTTTTCATTCTTAATCCTTATGACCTGCCTTAAGTCATGTGTATCAGCATTACTATATCTCACTTTATTGACTCACCTCATGATGTAGACAATGCATTTCTGTCACTATCCCCAGGGAGGAAAAGAAGACAAATTTATACATTGCTTTTCTTGTTTGACTGGTCAAATAGTGCTTCCTGGATTTTCCAATTACAAATAGGCATGAGAGTTTCCCAGGAGCATCCTTTTAGAATACATCTAAGTTAAAAGATTGAGAGCGGACATTGGAGTGGTGCTCACAGGAGTGGTAGGGGAAAGAACATTAAGTATTAGAGTATATTAAATTTCATATCGGGGGCCAATATATGAGATGACTAAAAAATGAAATAATGTAGGATAGCAAATTCTATAGGTAGATAGAAGCATCACGAGAGAGCTACTCTGGCTGCTCTAGTGCCATCAATAACATATAATGTCTCATTAACTTGCAACCAACCAGAAAGCAGATTTAGGCTCCAGGGCAGAAACTTCAGAAGGGTTCTCGAACCCATGTTCTGGTAAGAAATGCATCTTGCTGTTGATTGAAGCCATGGGCTCATGCGTGAGGCATGGTACATTTGTAACGTGTGCAACCAACCAAACCCCAAGGATCTGCTCAGGATTCCTAGATGATTTCATGTCCAGAGTATCTATCTGCAAGTTCAATTTTCTTTGCAGGTTAAATTGCCTTCCTGTAATTTCGGTACTGTTAAGCTTGTTAAGTGATGGGGAATTTAGCCAGACGACAGTGCACTTGCAATACAGCACAGTTATAATGAAAGATGTACAAAAAACAAAATAGAGAACGAAACCCACAAAGTTCTCTCCATGAAGAGCAGACTTAATAAAGAATTTCACTGAACATAAAAAGAACAATGTCATTTTGAGGAAGGTAATGCCTAACTATTGTAAAATAAATGCAGATAAAAATAATTTATGTATGACACTTAATGCCATCTCTTCCATATGAGAACTATTATATACTGACTTCTTTTCAACTCTATATTCTAAAGATAAATATCAATTCACTTTCATAGAGATTCTCTTCCCAGTACTAGGAAAGGAGTGGTATTCTTTCATAACGTGCATAAAAAGTTAGAGCAAATGAAACCCAGTTTTTAGCAATCACATATTCAATTTGTCTATTTTATTTCAATATTCTGCAACATTAAGCTGACACATTAAAATAAATTTGAAATGATTCTCAGTAGCATTGATCTTAGACAAAAAATATATTTGTACTTTTTAATGACCTTGGAAATGCTGCTACAAATGGATCATTGAAGTTGAGTAAAGGTTAGTATCTTTTATTCATCAGTCCAATAAAATATAGGAAAATTTTCACCAAGATCAATATTTATAAAAATAAAAAATTAAAGTGAGATCAATTATTTAATTATTGAATTCATTACCTAACAATGTAAATAATTATAATTAGTAACTAAAAGATTCTTGCATCTCATTAGTTATAAAACTTGTTCAACATTAGAAGCTGGACATCTAAGCTCCATGTAAATGTTAACGTACTCAAAGACCTTTGTTATGTCCACTTCTCATTTGAATTTAGGGAAAGATGATTATTAAAACTAATATTTTTCCTAGGAAAATGAGCATGGTTATTATCATTTGCTAGCTGGCTTCTACACAATCAGGAATATGTGCACTTTCTTTGTAATTTCTTCTAATACTTTTGGACACAGTGAAATTAGCTTTTAGTCAAGCTTTGAGTACATTAATATTATTTTAAAATTAATACAGCGTCCAATTGAACAAGTTTTAAATAAGAGTTGGGATTGTAAGGATAGTGTTCTAAAAACCCTACCTCTTGAATTGCTGTATAAGATGACCGGAGGGCAGGAAACTCAAGCGGGAAGCTCAGCAGACACTGTACTAAATGCCTGATCACTGTATGAGTACAGGGGAACCACATAAAATCCCAGGGTTCTGTGCATATTGAGAAGATTTAGTTAGGCCTGACCACAATGGCTAGACCTGAGTCAGGGTACTGGGCAGCAGAGGAGTGTGCTAGAATGGAATGTGTCTTTGCTGAGCATTTACCAAACCACAGAAATGAAGAAACAACTTGGGACTAGAAAGAGAGCTGCCGAGAAATCTAAGTGGGTATTTGTTACCTTTCTCACGATTGTGATAAAATATCTGAGAAGAAGTACTGCAAGGAATAAAGGGCTTATTCTAACGTACAGTTCCGGAGTACATACCATCATGGTGGGGAAAGCATGACCAAAGTGGGAGGAGGCCGGCTGAACGCGTAAAATCAGGAAGCAGACAGAAAACCCAAGGAAGTTGGGCCAGCCCATGAAGCCTCAGCTTGTCTCTAGTGACGCATTTCCTCTAATAAAGCTCTAACGTGCAAAGACTCAGTATCCTTTCAAAACAGTGCCACTCACTGAGGAGCAAGGGTTCAAACACCCAGGCTTATGGGAACCCTACACATAGAAGGCACAATACCACACAGTCCCTTAGGTTTACCTAGTCTGTGGATGATTTGTGTTCCATAATGAAAAGTAGAGAGCTTATAACACATTAGAGGTTAAATAGAGTCAAGTTGAATATCTCCTCAGTTATAGAGCAAATAACTCATAAGCAAGAGTTGGAGAGCTATAAAGCCCAATAGCCAATCAGGTGTAAGGTCTGATTTTTCACAGAATTCTAGTAAGAATGGCTTATCCATTATGGAAGGGTTGTAAAGAATGAGAAGGGGGAAACTGATGAAGAGAAAAGAGTAAAACAGTAGAGACAATGTAGAAACAATTACCACAAAAATAGAAAGGAACAATGAAGAAGCAGAGGAGAGAGAGGAGATGAGCCTTGGCAAAGCCTTGATTGAAGTCTTGTAGTGCCCCATGCTTAGGACTTGGCAGGACTGTAGTCTGACACACTGTTGATGTACCTTGTCCAGCAGCAGAATTTTACTAATAATGTAGAAACGGCTTCCATCTGATTCCACAAGAAAAGCGTTACCTTAATACCCAAGCTATAGAGACACCTATGTCAAAAAGAAACCGTAGGCCAGTATCCCTGTGAACATCAATGGAAAATACTAAACCAGACTCAACAGCATAGCCCACAATACAGGACCAGGTAGGGCTTCGCCTAAATATACTAGACTGTATTAACTTTTGAAAATGAATCAACACAATCTGCTGAATTCACTCTGCTGACAGACTGAAAGAAAAGAAACATATGATCATTTTAGTTGATGCGGAAAAATCTTCTGACAAAATTTAATATCCATTCATGATGAGGGAAAGATTCTAAGTAAAGAGAAAAAAAAATGAGGCAATTTTCTCAGTCTGATAAATGGCAACTTACAAAAGAAAAAAGTGCAGCCCACTGACAACACCATGCATAGATGTAACTCTTTCCTTTCTCAGAGCAAGGGAAGGATGTGAGCTCAGGGAGCATCTGCTGAGCTTTGTAGGGGATGTCACAGCTGGTGACCTCTTATAAGGCACCTCACGGGAGGAAAAGGCATTTATGTGAAGAACACCAACATCCTGAGGTAAGTGAGCATGTGATAGTGGAACAAATATTTTTTGTTTGTTTAATGAAACCCCAATTCGTTGCTACTGAATATGAATGTACTTTTTCCTTTTTATTTTTACATGTTGAGATTTCTTCTTCTTCATTAGGTAAAATAAAGAGGTTAATTAGCTTTATAGTGATACTTTGCCAGACTGAAGTTTTCTATTAGTAAGAACATTGAAAATGCTATACTGACTATCTCATAAAGCCTGTTACTATTGATCAAATAAATATCTTCATATTCTTACATGGCAGTTAGCCTACTAATTTTTTGGCTGGCTCTGTGATATCCTAGTGTATTCTTATAGTTATAACAACTGCCAGGAAAATGTTCGGCCAGACCTCATTCAAGTAAGGAAAGGATATTCATGATTATGTGATATGTATATTTAGAATATAATATTTCAAGTTAGATTTGGCAAGAAAGCAGTCATGCACTGAAACATGTGAGATATCTTGAGTGTTTTTGGAAAAACCCTCAAAGGAAAATGAGAGTAAGTATCATTTCCCTTAGCTCTGACTTCTCAATAAACTTTTAGTATGGAAATTTTACTCAACTTTCTTCCTCGCTGTAAGAATGTGCGCTAAACACCACTTAATTCCAAATATTCTTTGTTGTAAGAGACCGAGTGACATATTTCTAAATGAATTCATATCTGCCCAATAAACAATGATTATTTTACATATTGATTGATATGGTCTTAAGGGACTTTCTACCAAGTCTGTAGAAATACTGAGGTATAACATGGGTAGCAATGTGTGTGGGTATGTGCACATACTTAAAATGTAATCATCAATACCATTTCTTGTTTTCATCGGTTCTAGTTAGAAGCTTGAACCATCATTTGAATTACAGGTTATATCTTCCCTCATATTTCTCTAAGCTACATGTAAGGAACCAATTTTAGGAAATAGATAATTATTTATTCTATTTTTCTTGGATATTTTATGTATTTACATTTCAAATGTTATCCTGCTTCCCCTCTCTCCCATAACCTCTCCCCCTCCCTCTGCCTCTACAAGGACTCTCCCACCCCCACCCACCCACTCCCACCCCAACACCCTGGCATTCCCCCATATTGGGAAAATGAGCCCTCACAGAGCAGAGGGCTTTTCCTTCCATTGATGCTGGACAATACCATTCTCCACCACATATGTGGCTGGAGTCATGGTCCCTCCATGTGTACTCATTGGTTGGTCGTTTAGTCCCTGGGAGCTCTGGTGGGGTCTGGTTGTTTGACACTGTTGTTCTCCCTATGGTGTTGCAAACCCCTTCAGTTCCTTCAGACTTTTCTATAACTCCTCCATTGGTGTCCCCTTGTTCAGTCCAATGGTTAGCTGCAACCATTCTCTTCTGTACCAATAGGGCTCTGGCAGAGCCCCTCAGGAGACACCCACATCTGGCTCCTGTCAGCAAATACTCCACTATGTTCACAGCAGCCTTATTTATAATAGCCAGAAGAACCCAGATATCCTTCAAAAGAAGAGTGGATACAGAAAATGTGGTACATTTACAAAATGGAGTACGACTCAGCTATTAAAAACAACGACTTCATGAAATTCTTAGGCAAATGAATGGAACTAGAAAATATCATCCTGAGTGAGGTAACCTAGTCACAAAAGAACACACATGTTATGCACTCACTGATAAGTGGATATTAGCCCCAAAGCTTGACATACCCAAGCAAAAATTCACAGAACATATGAAGCCCAAGAAGAAGGATGGCCAAAATGCAGATGCTTCAGTCCTTCTTAGAAGGGGGAACAAAATATTCATGGGAGGAAATACAGAGACAAAGAGTGGAGCAGAGACTGAAGAAAGGGTCAATCAGAGACTGCCCTACCTGGGGATTTGTCCCATGTACAGCCACCAAGCCCAGACACTATTGCTGATGCCAGGAAATAAATAATTCTACAATCTGACCTACCATTTCCTGTTTAGGGGAACTTCTCTCTGATAAATTTCAAAGTAAATTATGTTGTAATAATTAACTGAAGCTACGATAGAAAAAAAAAACCTGTTGGTTTAATTGTCTGACTCCTTGCTCCTAGATCCAGCATGACATGTCAAAACCAGTTCTAGTTGGATTTAGTTAATAAGGAGTAGGCACCAAAATTCACAGAGATAACAGAAGAGGGCAGTTCAAGTGTTGGTGACTAACATGAGTCCTATATTAGGAGTCTGGTAAAGAGTGAGAAGACTGGTATGCGGACTGGAAGCTAAAAAGTGGAGCCCATTTGTCTCTTCTCTGTATTGTATGTTTCTGGAGACAGAGCTTCTGCTTCGGTAACATTACTCAAGAATATGCCTGGGGAGTCTATTCTTTTATGAATTGCTGCCAAAACAGCTTGGGAAACAGCTGGTGATAATTCTGGCTTCATTCCCCCGCTCAACAGCTGATGTTCAGGAGCAGGGAGGCAACTGTGTGGGTGTGTTCTGAGCCTTGCCATTGCTGCTTCCCCTTCAGCTGCTTCTCCTCCCACATGAAGGAGCAGACCGGAAGGCTGAGTTCCTGGGAGTGTCCTCAAAATGAGGACAGTGCTACTAGTACTAGTCTGCTGGCCAGGATCCCTTTGCTCTATCAAAGAGAGCTGGTGAATGGGTGAGGAGAAGCTGTTCTAGCTCAGATCCTTAGCAGCTTTCGTAACACTTGACTTCAACCATCAGTGAACAGCATGGGCAGACAGCCTAGAGCAGCAGGGTGACTCTTAGCCCTGTGGCAAGTAACAGGTCTTGTGCAACACTGGGGGACTGGGACCCTTAGCTGCACAGTAACCATCCTTATGACATTAGTGTCAACCTAGGAAAACTGGGATTGTCAGCTCTTGCTATTGGCTAGCATTTCTATCACCAAGCCTATGTGTTGGGATTCCCCAGTCATTGAGTATAGCTTCTGTTACAGCACTTGGGCTTAGATGTCTGAGACTCTCTTGGCTCTTAATTCCTCTCTACGATTTGTTCAGCAACTAGCAGCCTTCTACTTTATAAATTTAAGTGTTCTGAACACTTAAATTCTTATTGTTTTTTTTTTTTATTTCCTTCCCCACCTCCACAATGAATGCTCTCCAAAACAATATGGCTTCTCATTGCTATGGTGTTGCAATGGCTACAACCTCATTTGCCCCCAGCCTTTGCCATTGTTCCATTGTTATTCCTGTTACTGACAGTTGCCATGATGTTTTAGCTAAGTCTGTCTCTGCTGCTATCTTCTCTTAGAACTCCCTGCTTTATTTATCAATGATGCTGTCCACTTCTTTAACTGTGTTGCAGGTACTCTCATGTCTATACCGTAAGAGTCCTGCTTTGATCGCTTCCATTACTTCAGTTTACCACATCAGCCTACTCTACTAATGATGGATAACAAAAGGAGGGGTATAATGTAGTATTGTGCGCAATGTTGAAATACTAGGTGGGGAAGCTAGGGTATCTCCTACCAGCTCATAGTGTTCCTTCCCACAGATCTTCATGCAAGCAGATTGTGTTAGCAGGAATCACAGTTTGGTTCCTTTTGCATAATTCACAACAGTTCATTTAATGAGAAGTCAGGGAAAGGGTTCCTTCTCTGGCTCAGACGGGAATGGTTACAGGCAAAGACCCATGGTCATGGTTAATGCCACACTTTTGAGAGTTAGGGTTGTGCTGGGCAACAGCAGTCATGATTGTTGTACAACCTCTTCAAGGCATCTGGGATTGTTAAACGTATTTAGGGGTGGTGTAAGAGTAGTCTGTCTGCATGCCAGACGATGTGTTCTTGGATTCAGTTTGCAAGAATTTTATTGAGTATTTTTGCATTGATATTCATAAGGGAAATTGGTCTGAAGTTCTCTTTTTTGTTGGGTCTTTGTGTAGTTTAGATATCAGCGTAACCGAAGCTTCAGAGTCTGACTGTGAATAACATATTCCCCTCTACCTATCTTAGTTTGCTTTTTGTAAAACTAGAATAATGGGTTAAGGTAGGCTCTGCCTGAAATGTCTTGAGCTACAAAAAATATGTTTCAATCATGGTATTGAACCAATGGCAAATGATGTTCATGCCTTTTTATCTAAAAGGATATCCTACTTTTAATGCATACACTATGTCCATCTCATGCATTTCCACCCTTAATCTCACATTCTCTTTTCTCTTTCTTTTTTTTATTTTCTCTTACTTTATGACTCAACTTTAATTAGTCTTATTGCACCTTAAACAATGGTTTTAAAATTACACACAGTATTGCAGATGTGGTTGGTTCAATTTAGAGGAGCACTGAAGTTTTTGTCAATGACATAATTCTTTTTATTTTTTTGTGTTTTTGGAACTAATGTAAATAATTAAATTGTCTTATCACATTATTGCCTATCAGCATTATTACCTGTAAGCCCCCTTTATATTTGTACAAATTTTTGTTAGGGTTCATGTGTAGTTATTTTATTTATAACCTTGTCCTCTGTTTGAAGAGGAACATAATATTTTGAAGAACAGCATACATTTTGGTTATTGAACTAGTGTTTACATCAAAATCTATACTTGTGCTTTTGGCCACTATTAAAGTTGGTTATAGGATCCAGATATTCTCAACCTATAAAATAAGGATAATGCTCTCCTCCTAATATTTTATATAACATATTTTATGAGTGGATGTATTTTCAGTCCTTTATAGATGATGTGGAATGTGGGTAAGGGGAGAGGAGTCAGTACATTCTCTCTAACCCCTCCTCCCATTGTGTATGCTATTCCATGAAGATATTTATAAATAACCGTCATATTTTATTTTGGCCTATGATGAAAGGTTTAAAGGTAAGAGCTGGGATGTAAATCATTGATCTAGTATTGGAAACTACAAGCTAAGGAATGGCTAGTTTTTGTACTTTACATTGAGTATGTGAAGGGTCATATTATTTGGTCACATGCCATCTTCCTCTAGTTATTGTGTTCCAGCCTTCAGGTCTTTGTCTTGATTACCAGAAAAATATGAAACAACTGGTTCTCCTGACTTAATTCCCCTGGGTGCTGTTTTGGCTTTATTTTGCTAAGATTCCCCTTGATATCTCATAGACAAACTTGGTTTTTTCTCAAATATTGTCCATATACTTTATTGAGTTTATGGACAATTTATTCTTTAGCTTAGGTTTCTTCTCCATTTGTAGCCACAGACTACATACTATCAGCCATTATGGCTGGTCAGGTGTTAATCCTGCCATCTTCTTATTGGCTTGTTTCCTACTGACCAGGAAAGTTGCCACTGATCATATTTCAGTGGTTTTTGCTGTAGGCTTCCTGTTCTTTTGTATTTTAATTTCCATTACCTTTTTTCCTTTTAACATAATTCAATTCAGTCTTCCAGTCTCTATCTGTGCCCAGAGATAAGGATGTACCACAGCCTTCCAGACCCAAAGCCTTCTCAGAGAGAGCTGGTCCCCCAGGAGTGCTCTCATTCCTAAGATCACAGGCTAACAAGCCCATAGGAGGGACAAACTCCAGTCAGAGAAAGCAAGACCAACTAACACCAGAGATAACCAGATGGCAAGAGTTAAGTGAAAGAACCTAAGCAACAGAAACCAAGACTATTTTGGCATCATCAGAACCCAGTTCTCCCACCACGGCAAGTACTGGGTATCCAAACACACTGGAAAAGCAATGTTTGTATTTAAAATTACATCTCATAGTGATGATAGAGGACTTTAAGAAGAACATTAAATAACTCCCTTAAAGAAATAGAGGAGAATACAGGTAAAAAAAAATAGAAGCCCCTAAAGACAAAAGACAAAATTCCCTTAAAGAGTTACAGGAAAACAAAACCAAACAGGTAAAGGAATTGAAAAAAAAAACATCCAGGATCTAAAAAGGTAACTAGAAACAATAAAGAAATCACAAAGGAAAACAACCCTGGAGATAGAAAACCTAGAAAAGAGATCAGGAGTCATATATGCAAACATCACAAAAAGAATACAAGAGATTGAAAAGAGAATCTCAGGGGCAGAAGATACCATAGAAAATATTGACACAATAGTCAGAAAAGTCAAAATGCAAAAAGATCCTAACCCCAAACATCCAGGAAATCCAGGACACAATGACAAGATCAAACCTAAAGATAATAGGTATAGAAGAGAGCAAAGATTCCCAACTTAAAGGGCCAGTAAATATCATCAACAAAATTATAGAAGTAAACTTCCCTAACCTAAAGACAGAGATGGCCATAAGCACACAAGAAGCCTACAGAACTTCAAATACATTGGACCAGAAAAGAAATTGCTCCTATTGCACGAGAGAGAGAGAGAGAGAGAGAGAGAGAGAGAGAGAGAGAGAGAGAGAGAGAGAGAATATGTTAAAAGCAGTAAGAGAAAAAGGTCAAGTAACATATAAAGACAGACCTATCAGAATTACGTCAGTCTTCTCAACAGAGACTATGAAAGCTAGAAGATGATGGGCAGATGTCATACAGACCAAAGAAAACACAAACGCCAGCCCAGGCTACTATATCCAGCAAACTCTCAATTACCATAGGTGGAGAAACCAAGATATTTCATGAAAAAAATTTATATACAATATCTTTCCACAAATCCATCCCTAAAAGGATAATAGATGGAAATCTCCAATACAAAGGGGGAGGGGACTACACCCTAGAAAAAGCAACAAGTAATCTTCCAACAAAATCAAACACACATAATTCCACCTCTAACAACAAAAATAACAGGGAACAACAATCACTATTCCTTAATATCTCTTAACATCAATGGATTCCAATTCTCCAATAAAAAACATAGACTAACAGACTGGATACATAAACAGGACCCAGTATTTTGCTGCATACAGGAAAGGCACCCCAGTGACAAAGGCACTACCTTACAGTAAAAGGCTGGAAAAATATTTTCCAAGCAAACAGATAAAAGAAATAAGCTGGAGTAGCCATTCTAATATCTAATAAAATTGACTGTCAACCAAAAGTTATTTAACCAACCCATGCTTATCTCCTTGTACAAAGTTCAAGTCCAAGTGGATCAAAGGCTTCCACATAAAACCAGATACACTGAAACTAGTAGAAAAGTGGGGAAGATCCTCAAACACACAGGCACAGGGGAAAATTCCCTGAACAGAACATTAGTGGCTTATGCTCTCAAATAAATAATTGAGAAATGGGACCTCATGAAATTGCAAAGCTTCTGTAAGGCAAAAGATATTGTCAATAGGACAAAACAGCAACCAACAGATTGGGAAACGATCCTTAACAATCTTATATCCAATAGAGTGTTAATATCTAATATATACAAAGAACTTAAAAAATTATACTCTAGAGAACCAAATACTATGTTCATAGTAGTCTTATTTATAATAGCCAGAAGCTAGAAAGAACCCAGATGCCCTTTAACAGAGGAATGGATACAGAAAATTTGGTATATTTACTCAGCTATTAAAAACAACGACTACATGAAATTCTTTGGCAAATGGATGGAACTGGAAAATATCATCCTGAGTGAGGTAACCCAGTCACAAAAGAACACACATGGTGTGCACTCACTGATAAGTGGATATTAGCCAAAAAGCTCAAATTACCCAAGATACAATTCACAGACCATATGAAGCCCAAGAAGAAGGACAACCAAAGTGAGGATGCTTCAGTCCTTCTTAGAAGGGAGAACAAATACTCACCGGAGGAAATACAGGGAAAAAGAGTGGAGCAGGGACTGAAGAAAAGGTCATCCAGAGACTGCCCCATCTGTATATCCATTCCATATGCAGGCACCAAACCCAGTCATTTTTGCTGATGCTAAGAAGTGCTTGCTG
Organism: Rattus rattus; assembly: GCF_011064425.1. Classification (NCBI taxonomy): domain Eukaryota; kingdom Metazoa; phylum Chordata; class Mammalia; order Rodentia; family Muridae; genus Rattus; species Rattus rattus. The sequence continues at coordinate 130,478,138 of NC_046157.1, forward strand.
ACAGGAGCCATATATGGATGTCTCCTGAGAAGCTCTGCAAGAGCCTTAGTGATACAGATGAGGATGCTTGCAGTTAACCATTGGACTGAGTACCAGGACCCCAATGGAGGAGTTAGAGAAAGAACTGAAAGAGGTGAAGGTGTTTGCAACCCCATATAAAGGACAATATCAACCAACCAAACACCCCAGAGCTCCCAGGGACTAAACCACCATCCAAAGAGTACACATGGAGGGACCCATGGCTCCAGCCACCTATGTAGCAGAGGATAGCATTGTCCAGCATCAATAGAAGGAAAAGCCCCTGGTCCTGTGAAGGCTGGATGCCTCAGTGTAGGTGAATGCCAGGGTGTTCAGGTGGATGTGGGTGGGTTTGAGTGGGAATATCTTCATAGAAGCAGGAGAAAGGAGATGGTAGGGGGAAAAGGGATAACATTTGAAATGTAAATACATAAAATATCCAATAAAAATAAATAATTATAAAGAACATTATTCAACCCAGCAATATTTCTCTTAACATATATTTCCTCTCTTTTCCATTCAGAATAGTTTCCTGTTGAGAAAGTTGGAAACTTTTTTTTGTAGAACATTATAAATAGAACGCTTTTGGATTTCAGTAATCAAGCGTACACTCTAAAGCACTTTAATCAGAAACATTAAATGATGTAAGGACAGCACAGCACAGACATTGCTGGAAACAGTAGTGTGTACAATTTTGTATGAAGCTTGTCATGTGGACTCTTGTCTCCTGTTTAAATGTTCACCCCATTGTATTAATTTCTGGGCCAAGCCCTTCAGGATCAATATGAAGCAACTCATAGCTTTCTGGCATTTTCCTTATTCATTAGCTCTGGTAGAGTTATATGGTCATCTGTTAAACCAAACTGTGTGATAAGGGAAGTATACTGTGATCTTCACCATCTTTTTGGTGTCTGCTCTGCCATATAAGAGTTGCTGGTTTTAAGACATGCTCCCTCAGAAAGGTGCTGCCTCAGCCTTTGGGAGCACAAGAGCACAACAGTTCTTACGCTTTCTACATCTTCACCTGTTGGTCATCGAGCTCATCTGACTGCTCCTGAAATGGGTACTAAAATTCTCGTTCTAAAGGTGTGCTCTTTAGACCCGGATTTTCAGATATTTAAAAATTTCCTTATCCAGGAAGACAAGTATCCGAACACACACCCTGCAAGTTTCCCATCCTCTAGTTTATTAGGGTTAGACTTGAAACACCAGACCTAACAGGTTTCAAATGAGGAACTTACCAATTTCAGCATAACAGGAATAGAGTAAAACAAAGGGAAGGAAAAGGGCATCATCTCAGCTTAAGTTTAAAGCAAACTAAAGGAAAACAAAGAGGAAGTAACCCTGTGCACTGTCAACCATGCACATTATTTTCAGAGGCACAAATACTGATCGAAATCGATCCTGTTTTGAGCCACATACAGGTCTTGTTAGGTTCAAACCGTTTCAAATCATTTGAGGCCTGCTTTCTGAGAACTAAGGATGAGAGGCCAGTAATACAATAAACTTTAATAGCTCTGAAATATTTGGAAACTAACACATTCTACATAGCCTGTTGGGGAAAGATGGATAGCTCTCTTAATAAGGGAAATGTGAAATTATTTTGCACTTTGCGAAAATAAAAATATCCCAGAGTAAATCAGTACTAAGGAAAACATTTTGGCACAGAGTGTTTTTACAAATTGAAGAACATGCTATTCCTTGGCTTCCCACTTAAAAATAACTTAAAAAGTATATAGCAGAAATAAAACTCTGCCTAAGCAGAAGACAGGGAAAAATAAATATCTGACCCAGAAGTTCTGAAACCCAAAATGAAAAGGAAGTATAAAAAAAATCAATGAATCTAAAATCTAGTGCTTCAAAATCCATGAAAGTGGTAGATCTCTAAAATTACTTAAGAACCAAGATAATGAAAATGCAGATGACTGGTATGCATAACAGAGAATGTTATGTGAATCATTAGGAACAGAGAACGCTATGCTAATCATGAGGCAACTTGGATGAAATAAAAAATTTCATGAAAACCACAAAAAAACCAAAACAAAACAAAACAAATAAAACCAACTCACTGAAAAGAAAGGCAGAAGGTCATAACATCTATAGCTTTTCAGTGAAATTCAGCTTGTGGCTAGTAACATTCTAATTCACATAATTCCAGGCCTAGATGACTTCATTGGTAAATCCTATCAAGTTTGTAAGGAGAAAAATAATATCATTTTTGTGTAAGTCTTCCAGAAATTTAAAACAAAAGCAATTTTTTCTAACTTATTATTAGAGGTAACCATAGCCTGATACTAAACTTGACAAAGGCATAAAACCAAATCCATACACTAAAATGTCTTATCGTAGATGAGAAATAAAAAACATATCTTAGGAAGTTACATGAAGAAATATGTTAAAAAGAATAGTAATTGTAGCAACAAAGTTTCTCCAGGATTTCAAAGTGAGTTTAAAGTTCAGAGGACCGATACTTATAGTTTCCTTTGACTCCAAAGATTACTTTAAGTTTTTCACATTTGTCTGCATTGGGCACACTTATCCCTCCTTCTTGTTTTGCTTCTCCCTAAGATGTTTTAGTGCTTAATTGTTTGATGTCTCCTGCTTTGCGTTCTCCTCTTTATCACTGTATCATTGAGTATCCCATGTTATTGTTTTAGTTTTTAAAATAATCACATACATGCTTTGTTAATGTAAAGCATTTATGTCATATTCCTTTCTTGCTTTAGTTTTATTTTTAGAAAGAATTTGGTTTCTTTCTTTCACTTTGTCAATGGTTTTATTAGCTTTCTCCAGAGAAAAAGAATAGATGAATGAATATATTAATATATACATATGCATGTATGTGAGATGTATTAGAGTGGCTGACAGGCTGTGGTCCAGCTGGTCCAACAATGACTGTTTACCAATAGAAAGTTTCAGAATCCAGCAGTTGCTTCCTTGGCAAGGCTGGAAGTCTCAACCTGCCCGCAGTAGACTCTGGAATCCTAAAGAAGTCGTCTCTAATGCCAGTGAAGGAATGGGCTTGCCAGCAATAGTTAAGTGTAAGCCTGCAATGCAAGAAGTTCTTTCTTCCATGATCTTAATATACTCTGCCACAAGTGTGTGTGTGTGTGTGTGTGTGTGTGTGTGTCTGCATACATAAATATAAACACCCACTCCATTTAGTGCTGCTCACATGTATATGATTGTAAGACATGTATACCACATGTATCCATTTGGTATTGGATGACAAGCTAGAGTGCTCATGGGAAAGTTTTCTCTCTCTTAGCAGCCGTTCATTGCCTGTAGTCTCCTTGTCTAGGATGGGGCCCTGTTAGATTTCCCCCCTTTCACCATAGCATGACTATTGGTTGTCATTGTTTGGGCAGACATATTGTTGAGATATCATTTGTATATCTTCCCATCATTCCTAGAGAAAAACCTCTCACAGCAGACATTTTGTTCATCTGATTCTTAATAATTATTTTGTCTCCTATTCTGTTTCTTTTACTGAATCTGATATGCAAGCTGTTCTGTAATTCTACTTTGAGGCTTAGCACTCCATGGTTAGTCCTCCTTGGGAAGGACTATTGATCAATTCCCTCCATTGACAACTTGCATAGGATTTTCTGGAAGTAAGTGGCTCAGGTTAGATCCAGTTGGACACGTCTGAGTACTGTGTCCAAAGCATGTGGTGTCTTCATCAACAGAGACTTACCTTCAATCTCTGGGAGGGACAGCAAGAGCAAGAGCCTAGAGGAGCCTCATGGACAATTTAGGCCAACCACCTGAAAGGTTTCCACGCTTGGTGCTGGGGTTTTTCTTACTCTGTGGCTCTTGGAGGCTGCATTGTCAGCCCAAGTAACATAACTTCCTTTAATATACCAATGCATGTATACACGCATTACATATTTCACATATATGTCATATGTATATATTTTATGTATAAGTAAAATACAAATATTTAAGCAAATATAAATATGTAAATAGATGTATACATATATAAATATATGTATATATTTATAAATATATATATTTATAGAAATATATAATTATATGTATTTATATAATATCTGTGTTTACACAGAAATATATATACAGATATATATTTCTAAGGGTTTTTTCCTTGTAATTTTTATTTACATTTCAAAGGCTTTTCAAAACATCCTTATTAAGCTGCTCTCCTGTTTCTGAATAGGATTTTATTTGTTCAGGGATCAAGTCCAATAATTGACAGTCTCCTCATAAAATTAAAAAGGTTCTTTACAGATAAAAACAAATATTCTACTGAGGAAGAAGCCTATAGAATGGGAGAGACACTGTTCTAACTGTACAGCTGACAGAAGATGTGTGACAGCACATGTGAAGAGCTCAAAAACTCATCAAGGAGTTGTCAATAAAATAAGCAATAATGGATAAGAAATATCTCACAAATCTTCATCATCTTAACAATTAGGGAAATTATCAATGAAAACAGTTTTGAAATCTGTCTTTGTCACGGTTTCTATTCCTGCACAAACATCAGGACCAAGGGAGGAAAGGGTTGATTCAGCTTACTTCTATGCTGTTCATCACCAAAGGAAATCAGGACTGGAACTCAAGCAGGTCAGGAAGCAGGAGCTGATGCAGAGGCCATTGAGGGATGTTTCTTGCTGCCTTGCTCCCCTAGCTTGCTCAGCTTGCTTTCTTACTGAACCCAAGACCACCAGCCCAGGGATGGCACCACCCACAATGGGCTGTGTTCTCCCACCCTTGATCACTAATTGGGAAAATTCCTCACAGCTGGATCTCATGAAGGCATTTCCACAACTGAGGCTCCTTTTTCTGTGATAACTCCAGCTTGTGTCGAGTTGACACACAAAACCAGCCAGTACAAAATTTTATCTCATGCTGTCAAATGGTTAAGATTAATAAAACCACTGACTAAAAATTCTGGTGAGGATGTAGGGAGGAGGCACCTTCATTTACTGTTGATGAGAATGCAGATTTGTGCAATCACTTAAGAAATCAGTGTGGAGAATCCTGAAAAGGGTACAAATAAATGTCCTGTCTGGCCCAGCTACACTACCCCTCGACATATGCACAGTGGACTCTGTATTGTGTTACAGAGATACTGTTTAGCAGTGTACATTGCTGCCCTATCCTAATAGACAAGAGAAGGAAAAAAAATCAGAATAGTCCTCCAACAGAGCCAAGTATCTCAGTGTATACACACAGTGGAACTCTATTCAGATGCAAAACATGAAGTTATGAAATGTATAGTGAAATGGATACAACTAAAAAAATCTTATTGAGGTAACCCAGATCCAAAAGGAGAAATACCAGATCTCTCATCTGTGATTCTTAACTCTAAATCTTCAGATATAAATGTACAACCTGGAGTAATTACAGAAAGCAGGCAACTCAAAAGGAACTGAAGGACAGAAAGCAGAATAATGGATACTCCTTTCTCTAAATTTCTAGTCACCAAAATAACCCAGTCAGAAAGGCTGGGAAGAGGCTGAATGAAATGTAGTACTCTTTTGTGGCACAAAATTTAATGGTATATTTAAAAAGGTAATAAATCAAAGTAAACAATATTTCAGTAAGTACCTTTTCAAATAAAAAGTAATGAAAAATCCACGATGACCAAAATATCTACATTATAAAAAAGACAGAATTAGTAACAGTTCTGTTCCAAACCGTATTGGAGCCTGAGGCAAAGGAAAAATCAGTAATGCTAATCTTGTGGTTTCATTTTTTAAAAACCCTCGTCACTCTGGTCACCATGTAATGGTATTTTATTGTGGTTTCATGGATTTTGCCTTGAATGTCTCAGGAAACTAATGATATTGAACACCTTTCCATCAGACATTCAAATTTTCTTTTTTGTGAAATGTCAAAGAATTTGTTTAACCTTTGGTTGTATCTATTGTGTGATCGTGAATGCACATTTACATATGTGCAGATTCACATGTGTGTGACTCTATGTGAGTGCATGCATGTGTGTGCATCTGTCCATGCCTTTGTGGGGGCCCTAGTCAGGGATGTTCTTGTGAGACTTGACCTGCCTTGTTCTTCCTTCCTTCTTTCCTTCCTTCCTTCCTTCCTCCCTCCCTCCCTCCCTTCCCTCCTTCCTTCCTTCCTACCATGGTCTCTCTGGCAAGCTGTGGCGATTCTCTGTCTCCATCTCCAGAGCTGGAATTACACGATTGGGCCATAATCTCTGACTTTTTCATGTGGATTCTGGAGATGTACTTCTGGTCCCTGTGCTTGCCATGCCTACAGCCGTTTACTTTCTCATCTATTACACTGTGTGCCTGTTCATATTATAAATTTTAAAATAAAAGAAATTTTGGATTTTATGCTTGTCACTGTCTATTTATTTTTATCACTTGCTTCACTCTATTAATGGCATTCTGATATATTGCCATTTTGTAAAATTATAGTTGAGATTTGTGGACTATAGCTGGATTTAATTCCAGAAATCTTTTGATATTATACACATTTTGTAATTTCCCATATTTTTATATGTTAATTCTAAATTAAGGACACTAGTTTATTTTATTACATTCCTTATATACTTGAACACAGTAAGTACATTATAATAATCCATGACTCATAAAGATGTAAAGCATTCTTTCTAATAACAACCACATTAAATAAGAACATAAGATTCCCAAGTTCTAGTTCATGTTTTGCTTACTCCTTAGCCCACTTTTCTCCAAAATTTGCCTCCACACCCATGAAAAAGTTTAATGATTATATATAAATTAAACATGTTTATGGTATATATGATGTTTCAATACATGTATGCATTATAGAATATTTAAATTAGATTAGATTGTCCTAGCCTTCTGCCAGGACAAATCATCAGTGTGTCTGCCCCTTAGGAGACCCCACAGACTGAAGGCTTCCCAGGAGATCTGCTGCACCAAGGGCAACAGACCCCAGAGTCTGAAGTTCTCCTAGGAGATCTGCTGCACCCAGGGCAGCAGGTCTACCAGGAGAACTGCAGCAACCCATGGACACAGGAGGCATGCTCCATACAGAGACACCCAGGCCAGAGAACAGCAGAGATAACCAGATGGTCAGAGGCAAGCACAAGATCAAAAGCAACAAAAGCCAATATACTTTGACACCATCAGAAAACAGTTTGACCACAGCAAGCCCTGGAAACCCCAACACACCTGAAAACCATGATGCTGACCTAAAACTCTACCTCATGAAGATAATAGATAACTTTAAGGAAGATATCAATAACTCACTTAAAAAATACAGGAAAACGCAGTTAAACAGGTAGAAACTCTTTAAGAGGAAACAAATAAATCCCTCAAAAAAAAAACCCACAGGAAAACACAAACAGGTGATAGAATTGAACAAAGTGGTCCAAGACCTAAAAGTAGAAATAGAAACATAAAAAATAACAAATAGAGGCAACCCTGGAAATGGAGCAGGGAAAGAGGTCAGGAGCTACAGATGCAAGCATCACCAACAGAATACAAGAGAAAGAAGAGAGAATCTTAGGCATGGAAAATGCCTTAGAAGATACAGACACAATGGTCAAAGAAAATACAAAACAAAAAACTCCTAACCCAAAACATTCATATCCAGGGCTTGCTGGTCAGAGAACTGAGCTCCGATGGTGTCAAAGTATATTGGCATTTGTTGCTTATGGTCTTGTGCTTGCCTCTGACCATCTGGTTGTCTCTGCTGTTATCTGGTCTGAGTGTCTCTGTCTGGAGCATGTCTCCTGTGTCCTTGGGTTGCTGCAGCTCTCCTGGGGGATCTGTGGCCCTAGCTGAAGCCAGTCTCCTGGGAGTCTCATAGAATGTTGCCCTTGGTGCAGCAGATCTCCTGGAAATTCTGCTGACTATGTGGTATTGAGAGAGAAGGGGAGACAGGCTGATCTGCCCCCTAGAGTTCTTCTTATTTTGGGTATTAGTCCCCTATCAGATGTGGAGTTGTAAAAAAATTTCTCTTTCTGTAGGATGCTGATTTGTCTAAATGCTGGTGCCTTTTGCCTTACATAAGCTTTTCAGTTTCATTAGGTTCCATTTATTAATTGTTGATTTTAGTACCTGTGCTAATAGTGTTCTATTAAGAAAGTCTTCTCCTGTGCCAATCCCTACTTTCTCTTCTATTAGGTTCAGTGTATCTGGATTTATGTTTACACGGCGTAAACATTCCCTTTATTTCACATCCTTGATACCACCAGTTCTTATTAACTATGCTATTTGTCAATCTCCATGCTATGTGTATGAATGTGTCTGTGCATGTGCGTGTGTGTGTGTGCATGAGCACACATGCGTGTATGTGTATGTTGGAGGTTATACATGCACTGAAGCCGTAGTTTGATATGGACTTCTTCCTTAGATGCTTTCCACCTTATATTTTGAGACAGGGTTTGTCATTGAACCTGTAGCTCACTGTTTCATCCAGAGTGGCTGTTCATCATCCGCAGGGATCCACCCATACCTCTGTCCCACTGCTGAGTATACAGATAGATGCCACCATACTAAGATATTTATATCAGTGCTGGAGAGCCAAACTCAGGTCCTTTTGCTTGTGTGGCAAGAATTTTACACATATGGTCATCTTCCCAGCTCCTCTTTTGTCTTCTTAGTAATAATCATTGTAGCTAGAATGAAGTTATAGCTAAGTGTGGTCTGAAGTTCAACTTTTCTGGTAATTAATTATATCACTGCAACCAGTTTCTCTGCTGGTTATTTGTATATATTCCTTCAGAATGTCTTTGTAGATTTCTAGTACCACATATAGTTTCTCTCATGTTAGGCAGGCCTTAAGTCCAATTAGACAACTGTTAGTTACCATAAAGCTATCAGTACAACTGATATTGTACCCTGAGGCTCTCTTGCCATGGTGGTTCATAGGCAAACAGCCAAGACCTATATTGTTTTAGAAGACTCTAGGACTCCACTGACCAACAACTATGAGGGAAATTTCTCTTGTTTAGCACTAGGAGTTTTGTCAGGTAGTATGGATGTTGGGGGAAAACATTGTCAGTTATATGGCATGTAACATTTAGCCACCCTGCTTTAGATTCAGGAAGTGGCCACATTACCAGTCCCCTCCCAGCTTCCCTTGAATCCACGGATAAAACACACACACACACACACACACACACACACACACACACACACACACATGCACACACACACACACATGCACTCACACAGCACACACACACACACACACACACACACACACACACACACAGTTGTTCATTTTCAACTTGCCTTCTTAGCACAATTGCTGGGCACTACTCTCTCCCACATGGAAAATATGCCCTTATCATACCTCTTATCTCTAACCGCCCACCTGTAGGAGCAGCCACAGACTACTGCTCCTCCAGAGATCTCAAATGGTTGCCTAGTTTTCCTCTCTCCTTTGCATCTCCCCTTTCTTCCAGGGACCTATACCTTCCACCTGGCAATTAGCCCAGGGCTTTCTTTACTGACTGATCAAGAACCAATTGAGGAACAGGACCTTAACATCGGAATTGCCCTTACACAGTTGAAATTACACAATTTAACTTATAAGTATTTTATATAAACATACATATGTATTATATATAAATTAAGATACATTGATTTCTTATGGCTTCTCAAGCATGCTTAGAATTATTAATTTTCTTCCTCTTTCTCCCGTGTTGAGCCCTCTCCTTCCAATTGAAACTCCTCCTCCTTTTCCTATTTCCCTGTTCCTATCATTTGTATCCCTCTATTTCACTCTGTAGTGCATCTCCCTCTCCCTCCCCTTACAGTTTTTATATCCCCCATTGAGGATTCTCCCAGTTATATACTCACATCTGAAGATTTGAAGTTAGGAGCCTCAGACAAGGAAGACAAACCCTGTTTGTCCTTGTGGGTCTGTGTTAACTCATTATAATTTTTCTAGAACCATTCATTTACTTGCAAATTTCATGTTGTCATTGTTCTTGACAGCTAACTAATGTTCTGCTATTGTCTATGATCTACATTCCATTCATCTGTTGAAAAACATTTAGGCTGTTTCAATATCAGGGCTATTGTGAATGGGAGATGGGATGGACAATGGACATTGATGGACAAGTATCTGTGAAATAAGATGTGGAGTCCTTTGAGCACATGGGAGGGAGTGGTATAACCATATGGTAGAATCTTCATACGGATTTCCAGAGTGGCTACATTTTGCATCCCCATATATAGTGAATGAAGGTTCTCTTTTCTTCACACTCTGGCTAACATTTGTTAGTTAGTTGTTTTGTTGATTTATGTTACATATTTGTGATGAATTCTCAAAGATTTTTATATGAAAGAGTAATAAGTTTTTCTTTTTTAATTGGATAATTTTTATTTACATTTCAAATGTTATTGCCTTCCCAGTTTCCCATCCCTATTCCACCCCCTCTCCCTTCTTCTATGAGGGTGTTCCCCCATCCATACACCCACCCCTTCCCACCTCCCTGCCCTGACATTCCCTTAACCTGGGAGGTCAAGCCTTGGCAGAACCAAGAGCTTCTCCTCACATTGGTGCCCAACAAGGCCATCCTCTGCTACATATGCAGCTGGAGCTGCGTCTGTCCATGTGAACTTTTTGGATGGTGGTTTAATCTCTGGAAGCTCTGGTTGGTTGGTATTGTTGTTCTTATGGGATTGCAAACCCCTTCAGGTGCTTCAATTCTTTCTCTAGCTCCTCCAATGAGGAGCTCATTCTCAGTTCAATGGTTGGTTGTGAACATTTACCTCTGTATTTGTCATGCTGTGGCAGAGCCTCTCAGGAGACAGCTACATCAGGCTCCTGTCAGCATGCATTTCTTGGCATCAACAATATTGTCTGGGTTTGGCGACTGTATGTGTATGGGCTGAATCCCCAGGTGGGGCAGTCTCTAGATGGCCTTTTTGGAGTAGAGACTGAAGGAAAGTTTTTTTTCTTAAACTTGGTTTCACTAACTATAAAAAAGATAAAACATGTTTGAATATATTTCTTGGCCACTTTTATTTTTCTACTAAAAAGTTGTTGTTCAGATGCATCCCCCACTTTTATATTGGATCACTCCACTTTTACACTGGGTCATTTACTTTCTTGAATTTGTTTTTAATTCTTATACACTCTGAATATTAATCTCTTAGATGTATTCCTTTTTCTCCCACTCTCTTTACTTTCTCTTTACACTAACTCTAACCTGAACTCTAGCCCTAGCCTACTTCCTAGAGCTGCTGAGATCATGGATTGCAGAAGAGAACACCCTACTACCACTTAAGTAAACCTTAGTTAACTTAAATGAAACCACTGATCTTAAACCAATTCATTATAAATCCTCATTCTTATATGTCACAGATACATATCTGACCTAAGGATCAGGAAACATTTCAGAAGAGAAGTCAGAAGAATTCCAAGAACCAGAGAACAGGAAAATCTGCTGTCAGATTGTGTCTCCTAGAAATGTCAGAAAAGGTACTCATACTACCTCAGCATATGGGTGCCTAAGGAAGACGGTGACAGCAGCAGTAGACACGCAATGATGAAAGGAGTTAACCTCATGGGACCACAGTCTAAAGAACTCAGACTTTTAGAGAATGCAGAGAAGGGAAGAACTACCCTTCCCAAGGAAACAGCCCCCTAATTGGTTATTTTATTTTAAATAATTATCCCTGATATCATATACATATACGTAAGCCAAATAGACTCACCAGGTTATAATTAAATATTTATACATTTATACATATATAATAATAAATATTATAGAATAAAAACAGGCTATGCATTTGAAAGGACGTAAGTGGAGTGGGATACTTAGAAAAGATTGGAGGGAGAAATAGTGTAGTTATATTTATTATATTTAATTTAAATATCTTTAATAAAAAAACTATATTGGTATAATGGATACTCTTCTTTTTGTTCACTTTATATTCCACTCACTGCCCCCTCTCTCACAATCCTATCCCCATTACCACTTCTTTTCTCCTGTGAGATGGTGGGTGTCCTGGGTATCTGCCCACCCTGGCACATCAAGTCTTTCAAGTGTTTTTTTCTCCCACTGAGGCCAAGCAAGGCAGCTCAGCTAGCAGAACATATCCCACAGACAGGCAACAGCTTGTGAAATAGCCCAACTCTACTTATTCAAGACCCACATGAAGACCAAGCTGCATATCTGCAACATACATGAGGGGAGGCCTAGGTCTAGATCATATATATTGTTTGGTGATTCAGCCTCTGAGAACCTCAGGGATCCAGGTTGGTTTACTCTGTGGTCTTCCTATAGATTACTATTGACTTCTGGGCTAGGAATCCTTCCCTCTACTCTTCCATAAGAGTCCCCAAGCTCCATCCACTCTTTGACTATGGGTATTGCATCCATCTTAGTCAGCTACTGGATGGAACCTCTCAGAGGACAGCCATGCTAGACTTCTGCCTACAAGCCTAACAGTATCATTAATAGTGTTATGTATTGGTGCTTGCCCATGGGATGGGTCTGCAGTTATGTTGGTTATTCATTAACCATTCTCTCAGTCACTGCCCCATCTCCATCCTCACACATCTTGTAGACAGGGTAAATTTTGGGGCAAAGATTTTGTGGGCAAATTGGTGTTCTTTTCCCTCCAGTAGAATGTCGGCCTGGCTAAAGGAGGTGACCTCTTAAATTTCTACTTCCCCAATGCTGTGTGTCACAGCCTAGGTCACCTCCATTGATCTTGGGCACCTCCCTTATCCCAGGTCTCTGTCACAATCTGGAGATGTCCCTCTCCCCACCCATGACAATTGCAGATTTTCATTCATTCCCACAATTATCTAGCCATTTCTCCTGTCCCTCCCCACACCTGATTCTGAGCTTCTCCCCACTTCCCTCCATATCCTTCTCCCTCATACCTCCCTCATTTGCTGTCACTTGAGTTTCAATCTTAGCCATTCTGATGGATGTAAGATGGAGTCTCTGAGCCTTTTGATTTACATTTCCCTGATGACTAAGGGCTCTTGGCCCTTCGAGATGCTTCTGTAGAGATCTCTGTTTAGCTCTGTACCCATTTTAAAATTAGGTTATTTGGATTGTTGGTTTTTAACTTCTTGATTTTTTTAAATAAATTTTGGGTATTAGCCCTCTGTCAGATGTAGTGTTGGTGAAGGTTCTTTCCAAATCTTTAGATTGCCATTTTGTTCTACTGACAGTGTCCTTTGCTTTACAAATGATTTTCAGTTTCATAAGGTCCCACTTACCAATTGTTGATCTTAGAACCTGAACCATTGTTGTTCTGCTAAGGAAATTAGTTCTTGTATCAGTGTATTCAAGGTTATTATTTCTAACTTTCTTCTCTGTGAGATTTAATGTACCTGGTTTTATGTTGATATACTTACTTCATTTGGAGTTTAGTTTTGTGCACGGCGATAAATATGGATCTATTACATTCTTCTACATGTAGATATCTAGTTAAATCAGCACAATTTGTTGAAGATGCTTTCTTTTACCCATTGCATGGTTTTGGCCTCTTTATCAAAAATCAATGACCATAGGTGTATGTGTTTATTTCTGGGTCTTCATTTCTTTTTCATTGATCACCATGTCTGTTTCTGTACTAGTACCATGCTGTTTTTAATCACCATTGCTCTGTAGTATAGCCTGAGGTCAGGGATAGTGATTCCTCACACTGTTCTTTTTCTTTTTTTGTTCAGGATTGTTTTGGCAAATATATATATTTGAGAATTGCTATTCTAAGGTCTGTAAATTGTTGTGGAATTTTGATAGGGATTGCATTGAATCTGTACAATGCTTTTGGTAAGATGACTATTTTCAGTATGTTAATCTGACCTATCCATGAGTATAGGAGGTCTTTCCAGCTTCTCATATTTTCTTCAAATTCTTTCTTCAGGGTCTAGAAATTCTTGCTTGGTTAGAATTTCACCAAGATATTTTATATTATTTGTGGCTATTATTAAGAGTATTATTTCCCTAATTTCTTTTTTGGCTCATGTATTATTTCTATAAAGGAGGGCTACTGATTTCTTTGAATTAGTTTCATTTCCAGCCACTTTGCTGAAAGTGTTTATCAGCTGTAGGCATTCTCTGGTAGAATTTCATTCACTATGATCAAGTAAGTTTCATCCCAGGGATGCAGGAATGGTTCAATATATGGAAATTTACCAAGGTAATCCACCATATTAACAAACTGAAAGGAAAAAAAATCACATCATCTCATTAGACACAGAAAAAGAGGAAAAAGTCTTTGACAAAATCCAATACCCATTCATGTTAAACGTATTGGAGAGATCAGGGATACAAGGCACATACCTAAACATAATCAAAGCAATATGCAGCAAGCCAATAGCCTATACCAAACTAAATGGAAAGGAATTTAAAGCAAGTGCACTAAAACCAAGGACAAGACAAGGCTGCCCCCTCTCTTCCTATCTATTCAATATAATAGCTACTCTTTAATTAATTTTTATAGCACAGTTGACAAACATTTTCTCTTTTATGGGTGCTAATTTATCCTGCTGTTTCCTGTGATGACCAAGACTCTAGCTTGGTAAGTGCTTTATTTCCTATGCTTTCTTTTTTCTTTTTTTTTATTGGATATTTTCTTTACTTATATTTTGAATGTTATCCTCTTTCCTGATTTCCCCTCTGGAGTCTCCCTATCTCTTCCCCCTCCCCCTGCCTCTATGAGAGTGTTCCCCCACCCACCCACACAATTCCTCCCATCTTCCCGCCCTGGCTTTCCTCTACATGGGGGTATTGAGCCTTCACAGGGCCTAGGGCCTCTCCTCTCATTGATGCCCAATAAAGCCATCTTCTGCTACATATGTGGCTGGAGTCATGTGTCCCTCCATGTGTACTCTTTGGTTGGTAGCTTAGTCTCTGGGGGTGTGTGTGTCTGGTTGGTTGATATTGTTGTTCTTCCTATGGGGTTGAAAACCCCTTAAGCTCCTTCAATCCTTTCTCTAAGACCTCAATTAGGGGCCCTGTTCTCAGTTCAATGGTTGGCTGCAAGCACCTGCCTCTGTTAATGGGTCTCCTTTTAAACACTTTTGCTCATTCTATTTATTTTATAATACTGCCCCTTATGTTTTGTAGTATTATCTTTTATGTACTTTCATTGTTTCATCTATGTGGAGATTATCCTTATTAGAGTACTCATTTTAGCACAGGGGTGAAGAACAGTTGGATATAGGTGTTGATAGACTTCGCCTCAGGCTTTTGTTCTATTCCATTAGTCTGTATGACTGTTTTTAGTTTAGTGTTGTGATATCAGTGTTATAACTTTGTATTATATTTTGCAGTCAGTTTCATAGCTCCAAATTGTTCTTATGACTATAGGTTCCTTTAGGTATTCAGTTCTCTCTCTCTCTCTCTCTCTCTCTCTCTCTCTCTCTCTCTCTCTCTCTCTCATCCCCCCCCCCACCCCTGTCTGTGTCTGTCTGTCTGTCTGTCAGTCTGTCTGTGTGGTCCTATAACCTTTACCATTTTTTCTATTTCTGGGACAGTCATAATTTTCTTCGTGTAACTCACATTGTATTTTATAGTCTTTTTGTATAACATGGACATTTTAAAGATACAGAATTTTGTAATCTAATAAGTTGGACTCTTTCTGTTTTGTATTTGTGTGTGCTTAATAAAACAGTCTTTATATAATTACTTTTCACATTCATTTCATGCATTGGAATTTTCATTGTTACCTATTTCATCTTTTATCTATTTCATTAAATCTATGAATTATGTATGAATTTTGTGTGTGTGTATATGTATGTGGGTGTATATGTACTTGTTTATGTGCATATGAATGTCAATGTCGATGTATTTTATAATTATATTGATTTTTTTTTGATCAGGACTCTCACACTGAACTTGGAGTGCATTGATTCACCTAGACAGGCTGATCAGTAAACATCCAAGATTCATGCTTTTGCCCTTCCTCAGCACAGAGGTATATGCATAAGCTTTTCCACCCCTGCAAAAGTTCCTGAATATGAATCTGAGACTAAATTATTATGAATAAATGCCTAGGCCAAAATCTTTGGCCTGTTTCCCAACTAGTAAATAATTAATTACCCATTTATTCTACTCTAAGTCCCTCCACGTGGTTGGTTTCTCTCCTCAGTTTCGTGCAACTGCCCTTTTCAGGAATATGTAAGAATCTCCCATGCCTATTTCCCAGAATCCTCTCTCTCTCTCTGCCAGATGTTCCACCTACTGATCCTCTTTCACCTCATTGACCATGGGCTTTTTATTTACAAGTGAATACTTTCAGTGCACAAGAGATTATAACACATTTCTCCATTTTAACAATTAAAAGCCTTTTCTCTTTGAATAATAAACTATAAATAAAAATAACAATTATTAAAATTATCAGGAAAGATTACAGTCACAGTGTACATTCCATATGCACTTTGCAACCTTGGAGAAAGTACTCTAACTTCTATTCCATCTGATTGAGTTCAGAGTTTTGTACTTAAATCAATTTCTATCATAATTTGCATTATCAATCTAACAAATCTTAGACTTAAAAATATTTTCTTAAATCCTAAACAACTTAAGCATAATTGTGAGTATATAACTACCTAGTCTTCAACTCCATCAGAGGTTTGAGAAGGGAAATATATCACTTGCATATTCAGAAAGTGAAAGCAAGCAGCTTCTAAAACTATAGAAACGACAGAGACAGTTGCTGCCTAGACAGCCTCTCATACCTGAGGACCCAGCTATACTCTCTTGGGCATATACCCAAAAGATGTCCCAACATATAACAAAGGCACATCCTCCACTATGTTCACAGCAGCCTTATTTATAATAGCCAGAAGCTGGAAAGAACCCAGATGCCCTTAAACAGAGGAATGGATACAGAAAAAGTGCTACATCTACACAATGGAATACTACTCAGCTATCAAAAACAATGACTTTATGAAATTCATAGGCAAATGGATGGAACTGGAAAATATCATCCTGAGTGATATCACAGAAAAACACACATGGTATGCACTCATTGATAAGTGGATATTAGCCCAAATGCTTGAATTACCCTAGATGCACAGAACACATGAAACTCAAGAAGGATGACCAAAATGCAGATGCTTTACTCCTTCTTTAAAAGGGGAATAAGAATACCCTTGGGAGGGGATAGGGAGGCAAAGTTTAGAACAGAGGGTGAAGGAACGCCCATTGAGAGCCTGCCCCACATGTGGCCCATACATATATAGCCACCCAATTAGACAAGATGGATGAAGCAAAGAAGTGCAGGCCTACAGGAACCGGATGTAGATCTCTCCTGAGAGACACAGCCAGAATATAGCAAATACACAGGTGAATGCCAGCAGCAAACCACTGAACTGAGAACGGGACCCCTGTTGAAGGATTCAGAGACAGGACTGAAAGAGCTTGAAGGGGCTTGAGACCCCATATGAACAACAGTACCAACCAACCAGAGCTTCCAGGGACTAAGCCACTACCCAAAGACTACACATGTACTGACCCTGGGCTCCAACTGCATAGGTAACAATGAATAGCCTAGTAAGGGCACCAGTGGAAGGGGAAGCCTTTGGTCCTGCCAAGACTGAACTCGCAGTGAACGGGATTGTTGTGGGGAGGGAGGTAATGTGGGAAAGATGGGGAGGGGAACACCCGTAAAGAAAGGGAGGGGGAGGGGTTAGGAGGATGTTGACCTGGAAACCGGGAAAGGGAATAACAATTGAAATGTAAATAAGAAATACCCAATTTAATAAAGGTGGAAGAAAAAATTTTCTCTATGATCCTGGAGCATCCATTTTTAGCCTTATGGCCCAGAATATCTGTCAAACTTTTAGGTGAAGCAGGAATTATGATGGACTGATTTTCTTATCTTGGCAAAGCTCAGCAATCAAATTTCCTTTGTCCCATTTGTCCATTTTGGACAAGATTCTGACTGTAGTTGAAGCAGGTACTACCCCTTCCCCCCAGTGGCTAACTTGCCACCTTTGAAGAAAATTCCTTTGGAGGTGCTCCAATGCTCTTCATATTCTTTGAAATAGACTGGGGCTGTTGTCAAGAGCTGACATGTCTCACTGGAAAAAAGACTTTTAATAATAAAAGATATTTTTAAACATCACATTTTGTACATTTCTCAGGTTTTTGAAGGCTATCTATCTATCTATCGTCTATCTACTATCTATCTATCATCTATCATATCATATATCATATCATATCATATCATATCATATCATATCATATATTTGAATAGGGAAATGTTTCTCATTTCTAGTTATTTCTTGTCTGTTCAATCTAGTAAACATACTTCTGTAATAAAGTAGCCTAGTCTAACATGACTAGTTTGATTGCCTATTAACTTGCATTTAAAAATTTTCCTAGATAGCTTGTAATAGCAGCTCTTTAAAAGGACTAGAACATAATATTGCTTTTTAAAGAATTATATAAGTACAATATTTTAAAAAGAGTTGATACACAGTTTGTTCTAACCTAATATAACCTTAATTTTGTATCAATATACAAAGATATATACCAATGTAAGATTTTGGGTAGTAGTATATCTATAGCTTAAGAGTAGATTCAATAATCTATACTTTATTCCTATTATTTTTATATCCCCCTTTTTCTTTCTATCCCTTCTTACTTCTTTTCGCTATAACACTAGATAGAGGAGAAAGATAAAGAAAAGAAAAAGAAACAAAATACTCCCTTGAGTTTAACTTCCCTTATTTTGTTTCTTCCCTGTCCAAGACCAAAACAACTTGTGATTACCCCATAACGATAAGCATCCATCATCCATTGAATGACCAGAAAGCAACTACTATACCTGTTGGGAATGAGGACATCATTGTCTTAATATCGCTACATTTTTTGGGGGATATCACTTTTCTTTTTTGACTTCCCTAAAAATTGAGATATTGGTCAGTCTTTGTGGAAATATATTTGGTTTTGTCATAGAATATCTTGGTTTCTCCATCTATAGTGATTGAGAATTTTGCTGGACATAGTAACCTGGGCTGGCATTCGTGTTTTCTTAGGATCTATATGACATCTGTCCAGGATCTTCTAGCTTTCCTAGTCTCTGTTGAGAAGCCTGGTATAATTCTGTTAGGTCTGCCCTTATATGTTACTTGACCTTTTTCTCTTACTGCCTTTAATATTCTTTTTTTTTGTTGTTGTTTTAGGCATTTGGTGTTTTGACAATTATGTGATGGGAGGAATTTCTTTTCTGGTCCAATCTATTTAGAGGTCTATGTGCTTCTTTTATGCTTATGGGCATCTCTTTCTTTAGGTTAGTGAAGTTTTCTTCTATAATTTTGTTGAAGATATTTACTGGTCCTTTAAGTTGGGAGTCTTCGCTCTCTTCTCTATTATTCTTAGATTTGATCTTCTCATTGTGTCCTGAATTTCCTGTATGTTTTGGGCTAGGATATTTTTATGTTTTGCATTTTTCTGTGACTGTTGTGCCAATGTTTTGTACGGTATCTTCTGCCCCCAAGATTCTCCTTCTATCTCTTGTATTCTATTGGTAATGCTTGCATCTATGACTGCTGATCATATTTCTAGGTTTTCTATATCCAGGGTTGTCTCTTTTTGTGATTTCTTTATTGTTTCTATTTCCCCTTTTAGATCCTGGATGGTTTTGTTCAATTCCTTCACCCATTTGCTTGTGTTTTCTCCTAATTCTTTAAGGGATTTTTGTATTTTCTCTTTAAGGAACTTCTACCTGTTTACCTGTGTTGTCCTATATTTCTTTAGGGGAGTTATTTATGTCTTTTTGAAAGTCATCTAATATTATCACAAGATGTGATTTTAAGTCAAAATTTTGCTTTTCTGGTGTGTTGGGTATCTTGGACTTGGTGTGGTGGTAGAACTGGGTTCTGAAGATACCATGTGGCCTTGGTTTCTGTTGACTAGGTTGCTGAACTTGACGCTTGACATCAGATTGTCTCTAGTGTTAGCTGGTCTTGCTGTCTTTAACAGCGGCTTGACTCTCCTGTAAGTCTCTGTGTCAGCACTCCTTGAAGACCAGCTGTCTTCCATCGGGATCTGGGCATAGAGGGCTGTGGCTCCTCGTGCAGACAGAAGTTGATCAGTTTTGAGAAAGCTAGCTGTCACATTTTCTGTCCAGTCTCTGCATGTTGAAATAGTTCTTAGCTTAACTGAGGTTATGACTAGAACATTCCACGATGCTTAGTATTCTCCCTCGCCATTGCCCTTTGTCTTTTTCCTTTGGTGTCTTGTTCTTTTGCTCTGCAAATATCTAAACTTTCAGAGTATTAGACATTTATGCATTAATATAAGTATGGAGTGTGCAGTGTGCACAATTCTCTGTTTGAGCAGGTAAGGCATCTTTATTAGTTTGTTTGGTCTATATAATCAAATTGCAATATAAATTTTTTCTATACCATTTAAAATGATGGCATAAAAAGTCTAGAGGATTCTGTAGCCAACAAGATTTACTGGCTATGATTAGCTGAAGTTCTGGCTGGAGAACATTTTCATGTCTCAGCCAGTCTCAGAGCTGTTCCCATGTAGAGGGACCAGCAATAGCAGTTACCTGTTTTGTTGGGTTTTATGATTTCTTTCTGTCTGTGGCCAAGATCCTCAGGGGTCTCCCCCTGTCAAATCTGATTTTTATCAATTTGGAAGACAGCCGTGGATCTTATTTTCCCGTGGAAACAAACACAAAATCTCTACTCCAAAGTAACACATTTCTTTCTTTCCATTCTGAGGTTAGGACATCCTTAATATAAACAGACTGATATAGTTCAGCAGTCTTTTCCATAATCCAAAATCTCTCAGCATCTGTGTTATACATCTCATTGACATTTAAAAATATTAAAGTCAACAACATATTATTTATTTCTGGGAGATCTCATATTCCCCTTCTGTTCTTTTATAATGGCTTGACTTGTAAAATTATAAGATATAGCAGGATTTATGGCATAACATCTAAAATATATTGTATTCTAATGGATGCATATGTTGAAACATCATAAGCTTCAATTTGAAAAGTAATTTTCAATATAGCCACCATCTCTAATAAAAGTATAATTTCAGAATCAGTCTTTTAAAAATTTAAGACAGAAGCCCATTGGAATTCTGAGTATGTATCAATAGTACAGTATACCAACAAGTATACATATCTTAATTCTCCAAACTCTACAAGATGAAACATAATCTAGTGTATGATATTGTTCTAAGATAGCATCAAACACAATTTGTACTCTCTTTTATTGGATTTCTTTTTGTTTAGATTTAAATGTTATTCCCTTTACAGGTTTCCTATAAGACCCCTATCCCCTACTCCTCCCCTTCTTCTATAAGGGTGTTCCCCTCCCCATCCATCCTTCCTTCCCGAAAGCCCCCCCCCACACACAAACACACACACAAGCATTTGTGGATTTTTCTTATCTGGAGCTTCTGTTTTTGATATTATTGTAGGCTCCAAATTATATCATTCTGAAGGTTCTTTATTCTGATTTAAAGAATCCTCTAATCTCTATTCTATGCCCTCTAATCCTTCAGTCTTTTCTTTTTCTAAGTCTTCTTTATTCTGATCTTTCTTAAAGAGAATATATCCATCAACAATAATTATTGAACATATAATTATTTGTTTGCTGATAAATAGAACAAAAGCATACAGTATCCAAGTTCCCTCTGTCAATGCATTTTTTCTATTTTTTTTAACATAGAAAATATTTTCTATAACTTCTAACTCTCTTCTGGATTTCTCTTAAATGGATTTAGCCCCCCATCTGTCTAGAAAATTGTGTAGGGCTCTGGGAATTGCTTGTTCCCAATCTCCCATCCAGGGCTTTTTCTTGGGTTCTAAGATTGGATTTTTAGCTTAGGTTGTATTACATGCCCGTTTTGGGTGCCATTAGTAACTTTGTTCACCTGAGCAAAAGTACACAAAATAATGACACTGAGATTGAATTTTTATGAATAAATGCTTAGGCCAAAAGCTTTTGCTTGCTCCCATATTAGCTCATAACTTAGTTACCCTATTATTCTATTCTTATTTTTAATTTTTATTTTTCTTGGATATTTCATGTATTTACATTTCAAATGTTATCCCTTTTCTCCCAACTCTCATACCTCCTCTCCTCTCCCCCTGCTTCTATGAGGATGCTCCTACTCCCACCCAACCACTCCAAACTCAGTGCCCCGCACTACACTACATTGGGGAAACAAGCATTCACAGGACCAAGGACTTTTTGTCTTATTGATGCTGGATAATGCCATCTTCTGCTACATATGTGGTTGGAGTCATGGGACACTCCAAGTAGATTCATTGGTTGGTGGTTTAGTTCCTGGGATCTCTGGTGTGGTCTGGTTGGTTGATGTTGTTCTTCCTGTGGTGTTGAAAACCTCTTCAGCTCCTTCAGGCTTTTCTCTAAATCCTCCATTGGGGTCTCCTTGTTCAGGCCAAAGGTAGTGGCAAGGACCCTCATCTGTATCAGTAGGGCTCTGGCAGAGCCTCTCAGGAGACACCCCATATCTGGCTCCTGAGAACAAGCACTTCTTGGCATCAGCAATAGTGACTGGGTTTGGTGGCTGCATAGGGGATGGATCCCCAGGTAGGGCAGTCTCTGGATGACCTTTTCTTCAGTCCCTGCTCTACTCTTTGTTTCTGTATTTCCTTCCATGACTATTGTGTTCTCCCTTCTAAGAAGGAATGAAGCATCTGCATTTTGGTCTTCTTTCTTCTTGGGCTTTATAAGATCTGTGAATTTTTCATAGGTTTTCCAAGCTTTTGGGCTAATAACCACTTATCAGTGAACACATACTATGTATGTTCTTTTGTGACTGGGTTACCTCACTTGGGATGGTATTTTCTAGTTCCATTCATTTGCCTATGAATTTCATGAAGTCATTATTTTTAATAGCTGAGTAGTACTCCATTGTATAAATGTACCAAATTTTTTTATCTATTCCTCTGTGGAAGGGCATTTGGGTTTTTTCTAGATCTAGGCTATTATAAATAAGACTGCTATGAACATAGTGGAGAGTCTGTCCTTGTTATATGTTGGGACACATTTTGGGTGTATGCCCAGGAATGATATAGCTTGGTCCTCAGGTAGCACTACGTCCAATTTTCTGAGAAAAGGCCAGACTGATTTCCAGAGTGATTGTACCAGCTTCGATCCCACCAGCAATGGAAGAGTGTTCCTATTTCTCCACATCTGTTGTGACCTGAGTTTTTGATCTTAGCCATTCTTGCTCATGTGAGTTGCTATCTCAGGGTTGTTTTGATTTGCATTTTCCTGATGACTAAGGATGTTGAACATTTCTTTAGGTGCTTCTCAGCCATTCAATATTCCTCAGTTGAGAATTCTTTGTTTAGTTTTTTACCCCATTTTTAATAGGATTATTTGATTCTCTGGAGTCTAACTTCTTGTGTTCTTTGTATATATTAAATATTAACCTTCTATCAGATGTAGTGTTGGTAAAGACCTTTTCCTAATCTGTTGGTTGTCATTTTGTCCTATTGACAGGGTCTTTTGGCTTACAAAAGCTTTGCAATTTTATGATGTTCCATTTTTTGTTTCTTGATTTTAGAGCATAAGCCATTTATGTTCAGGAAAATTTCCCCATGCCTATGTGTTTAAGTCTCTTCTCCACTTTTTCTTCTATTAGTTTCAGTGTATCTGATTTTATGTAGAAGCCTTTGATCCACTAGCACTTGAGCTTTGTACAAGGAGATAATTATGGTTCAATTTGCATTCTTCTACATGCTGACCTCTAGTTGAACCAGCACCATCGGTTGAAAATGCTGTCTTTTTATCCACTGTATAGTTTTAGCTCCTTTGTCAAAGATCAAGTGACCATAGGTATGTGGGTTCATTTCTGGGTCTTCAGTTCTATTCCATTGATCTACCTGCCTGCCTCTGTACCAATACCATATAGGTTTTTTATTGTTGTTGTTTGTTTTTGCTTTGTTTTTGTTTTTTATTATCATGATTGCTCTGTAATACTGCTTGAGATCAGGGATGATGATTCCCCTAGAAGTTCTTTAACTATGGAAAATAGTTTTCGCTATCCTGGGTTTTTTGCTTTTCCAAATGAATTTGCAAATTGCTCTTTCTAACTCTATGAAGAATTGTGTTGGAATTTTGATGGGGATTGCATTGAATCTGTAGATTTCTTTTGGCTAGATGGCCATTTTTACTATATTAATCCTGCCAATCCATGAGCATGGGAGATATTTCCATCTTCTGAGGTCTTCTCCAATTTCTTCTTCAGAGACTTGAAGTTCTTGTCATATAGATCTTTCCCTTGCTTGTTTAGAGTCACACCAAGGTATTTTATATTATTTGTGGCTATTGTGAATAGTGTCATTTCCCTAATTTCTTTCTCTACCTTTGAGTAGAGGAAGGCTACTGATTTCTTTGAATTAATTTTATCCAGCCACTTTGCTAAAGTTGTTTATCAGCTGTAGGAGTTTTCTGGTGGAATTTTTAGGGTCACTAATGTGTACTATCATATATCATCTGCAAATAGTGATATTTTGACTTCTTCCTTTCCAATTTGTATCCTTTGACCTCTTTTGTTGTCTAATTGCTCTGGCTAGGATCTCAAGTACTATATAGAATAGGTTGGAAGAGAGTGGGCAGCCTTGTCTCATGTCTGATTTTAGTGGGGTTGCTTCAAGTTTCTTTCCATTTACTTTGATTTGGCTACTGGTTTGCTATATATTGCTTTTACTATGTTTAGGTATGGTCCTTGAATACCTTATCTTTCCTGCACTTTTACCATGAAGGGGTGTCATTTTGCCAAATGCTTTCTCAGCATCTAGTGAAATGATCCTGTGGTTTTGTCCTTAAGTTTGTTTACATAGTGGATTACGTTGATGGAGTTTTGTATATTGAACCATCCTTTCATCACTGGGGTAAAGCCTACTTGATCATGGTGAATGATTGTCTTGATGTGTTCTTGGTTTCAGTTTGCAAGTATTTTTGCATCAGTATTCATGAGGGAAATTGATCTGAAGGTCTCTTTCAGTGTAGAGTCATTGTGTGGTTTAGGTATAAGCATTATTGTGGCTTCAAAGAATGAATTAGTTAGTGTTCCTTCTGTTGTTACTTTGTGGAATAATATGAAGAGTACTGGTATTATGTCTTCTTTGAAGGTCTCATAGAATTCTGCATTAAACCTATCTGGTTCTGGGCTTTTTTTTGGTTGGGAAGTTTTTAATAACTACTTCTATTTCTTTAGGGGGAGTTATGGGACTGTTTTAATGGCTTATCTGATCCTGATTTAATTTGGTAGCTGGTATCTGTCTAGAAAACTGTCCATTTCCTCCAGGTTTTCTAGTTTTGTTGAGTATAGGCTTTTGTAGTAGGATCTGATAATTTTTTAATTTCCTTAGCTTCTGTTGTTTTGTCTCCCTTTTAATTTCTGATTTTGTTAATTTGGATACTGTCCCTGTGTCCTCTGGTTAGTCTGGCTAATGGTTTATCTATCTTCTGATTTTCTCAAAGAACCAGCTCTCGGATTTGTTGATTCTTTGTATAGTTCTTTTTGTTTCTACTTGATTTATTTCAGCCCTGAGCTTGATTATTTCCTGCTGTCTACTCCTCTTGGATGAATTTTCTGCTTTTTGTTCTAGAGCTTTCAGATGTATTGTCAAGCTGTTAGTGTGTGCTTTCTCCATTATTTGGAGGCACTCAGAGCTAAGAATTTTCCTCTTAGAACTGCTTTCATTGTGCCACATAAGTTTGGGTATGTTGTGCCTTCATTTTCATTAAATTCTAAAAAGTCTTTAATTTCTTTCTTTTCTTTCTTTATTACTTCCTTGACCAAGCTATCATTGAGCAGAGCATTGTTCAGCTTCCAGTGTATGTTGGCTTTCAGATGTTTTGGTTGTTATTGAAAATTGGTCTGAAGTTCTCTTTCTGTGTAGGATCATGGTGTGGTTTAGGTATAAGCATTATTGTGGCTTCAAAGAATAAATTAGGTAGTGTTCCTTCCGTTGCTATTTTGTGGAATAATATTCAGAGTACTGGTATTACGTCTTCTTTGAAGGTCTGACAGAGTTCTGCATTAAACCTATCTGGTCCAGGGCTTTTTCCAGCCTTAGTCCATGGTGATCTGATAGAATGCATGGATTATTTCAATCTCCTTGTACTTATTGAGGCCTGTTTTGTGACCAATTATATGATCAGTTTTGAAGAAGATACCATGAAGTGCTGAGAAGAAGGTCTATTCTTTTGTTTTAGCATGAAATGTTATGTAGATGTCTGTTAAATCCATTTGGTTCATAACTTGTGTTAATTTCACTGTGTCTCTGTTTAGTTTCTGTTTCCATGATCTGTCCATTGGTTAGAGTGTTGTGTTGAAGTCTCCTAGTGTGGTGCAATGTATGGTTTGAGCTTTAGTAAAGTTTTTTTTTCTTTTCTTTCCTTTCTTTCTTTCTTCCTTCCTTCCTTCCTTCCTTCCTTCCTTCCTTCCTTCCTTCCTTCCTTCCTTCCAGATGTTCAGATTGAGAGTTCATCTTGGTGGATTTCTTCTTTGATGAGTACGAAGTGTCCTTCTTATCTTCTTTGATAACTTTTCATTGAAAGTCGATTTTATTTCATATTAGAATGGTTACTCCAGTTTGTTTCTTGGGACCGTTCAATGGGAATTTTTTCCACAACCTTTTTTACCTGCAGGTAGTGTCTGTCTTTGTCACTGAGGTGCATTTCCTGTATCCAGCAAAATGCTGAGTCCTGTTTATGTATCCAGTCTGTTAGTGTATGTCTTTTTATTGAAGCGTTGAGTCCATTGATATTAAGGGCGCCTACCTATTTACCTGGTTGTCCATTATTCTTTAAGGGGGGTTATTTATGCCCTTTCTAAAGTCTTCTATCATCATCATGACATGTGATTTTAAATCCAAACCTTGCTTTTCCGGTGTGTTGGGATATTCAGTATTTGCTGTGGTGGGAGAACTGGGCTCTGATGATACCCAGTAGCCTTGGTTTCTGCTGCTTAGGTTCTTGTGCTTGCCTCTTGTGCCATCTGGTTATCTCTGATGTTACTTGGTCTTTCTGTCTCTGACTGGAGCTTGTCCCTCCTGTGGGACCGTGAGTCTGTGAGCTGGTGATCTTTGGAGTGAGAGCACTCCTGGCATTCAGGTTTTGTGTCCAAGAGCTGTGGGGCAGCCCCAGCTGTGGGCGCAAATGGAGACTGGAAGGGTCTGGTCCAAGGGCTCTGCGGCCCTTGAGTCCTCTGTGCTCCTGGCATTTCTGTCCTTGGACTGTCAATGGAGAGAAAGTGACGTCCCACCTGTGTGCTGTGTACTCAGGACGGGGAGTGCTCCTTGGAGACCAGCTCTCTGTGGGCAGGTTTTGTGTCCGAGGGCTGTGGAACAGCTGGTCATTCTATTCGATATCCCTCTACATAGTTGTACTCTGATTAGTCTATAGGTCATTTATTTCTGCTATGACACATTCACTTTCCTTCAAAATTTTGAGTTTGGTTTATAGTTGTGGAATTTGAAATTTCTTCAAGGGTTCATTGTTTTAACGTTTGGTCATAGCTGTTAGATGTGATGTTTAATTAGAGGAAGTGTCTCCCCACAGTGCAGATTTGAAGCTTTTAACCTGACCTTACTCTCTTATTTCACTGATGTCTTCCTGAGGTGAGGGGAATATTTCCCCTTGAAGCAGAGGTCAAAAGAAATTTTTCTTCCCTATTTTCTTCCTGCCTGGAATTTGGTCACAACAAACTGAAAATGAAATCGTTTACTTCCTTTTGCTTTAAAGTTCTGGAGGTCCAACAATAGATTGATTATTTATTGGGCCTTTTCAGCCTCAGTAATGTAGGTATTAATGCTAGAGGAAGTCTTCTTAGTAATGGGTTGTCTCTAGCACATGTCTTTTATTTTGTTGTGTTTCTGTTTTACTTTCTTGCAAGCAGTTCTTCAATTTCTTTCCTACTTTTTTCCTTAATTCAATGGTTGTTCAGTACCCCAATGTTACTTTCTATAAATCTCTATTCTTACATTTTAAGATATTGATTTTTAGTTTTACTGTGTTGCACTAGAGAAGATACCTGAAATAATTTTATTTAAAAATAATCACAATGATTGTTCTGTGGTCTTCCATATGTCTGCTGCTCCCATCCACTCATTTGCTTATGTGTGACCAGGTCCTGTCAGTTCACAGAGGCCTCTGGGAGCCTCACTGGCATTGTTGTATGCCATGATGGTACTCATGTCTTCTCACTTCCCTTTAATTTCTTCTAAATATATTTAAAATTCCGGACCACCATTTCTCTTTCTTTTTTCCCAGGATGTTACTTCCTCTCAAATTGTTGCCAGTACTCACTGTGAGGTTTTATACATTTAAAACCCTTAATCACAATTATTTCAACATATAGAAAAATTTACTCTAATGCCACTCTGTTTAGAAAAAAATCTGCTTCTCTATCATACTTCTGAATAGAATTGGTCTTAATCTCTTGTGATTTTGATTTTCATTCTTTTTCCTTCAATGAATGAGTTTATAGATTTAATCATTTTTTAGAGAAAAATTTGGGAGATTTATTTCTACAAATACTGTTCATTCTCACACTGTTCCTCATTTTCTCTGTTTCAGTGCCCTTGCATATGTGCACAGCTCTCACAAGGCACTTTCGTTCTAAAATGTCCTTTGTGTTTTCATTTCTCTTTTTAAAACATATTATTTTTATTTATTTCCAAAATTTTCTCTTTATTTGTATACAGATATAATATCTATGCTGAGTATTTCACTTTGACTCAGTTTGTTATTCTGGAAGTTTTTGCTCATTTTTAAAGCTTGCATTAGATATTTTTATCATTTCACACCCTTTGTCAATATTTAAGGTTATATTTTAAATTTTCTTTAATTTTAAAAATTAGATTATTTCTCCTTCCCTTGCCTCTCTCTAACCATTTGTTACCTTCCCTTCCTCACTCTCAAACTCATGGCCTCCATATCTTTACTTGTTACTTTTATATGTAACAATACAATCATATAATAATAGTACAATACTAGAATAATAAATGTAACCATGGCTCTGTAAATACAGCCTGCATGTATATGGTAGTTACAGCTCCTTTTACAGTATGGGTGTGAGAATGTCAGTACCGGAAGATCTGGGATATTGTTGCTATCTACTTGTTTTCTGTTTTTTCTTGTGTTTTATTGGATTCTTATTCAGTTCCCCATCACTTATTGTACAAAATAAAAACATTTTTGCCCCAATTTTACCATCCTTTATAATCTTTGGAGTTTCTATGCTTTTCATCCTGCGGTTATTGCCACAGAGGGTGTGGTCTAATTGCTTCTTCATGGATGCCACCCCTGTCCCCCGCATGTTGTGTATCACCCTGTAATCGGCACCCAGGACATCTATGTTCCTCCCTTAATCTTTTTAAGTCTGATGCATCTTTCAGAGCTCACATTTCACACTCTATTGTTTTAAAGCCCACAATAACTACTCCAACTCACACAATTTTCATGTTGAAGCAAGGACTAGAAAGCTACAAACTAAGAATTTATTAGCCTTGCTATTTCCTTTAGATTCTACCGAGCACACCACTGTGTGTTGCTGATGCACTCTTCTCATCTTTTCTTCATCCTTGCCCAACTGAGCTCCCCTCCCAGTACTGCTCTTATTGTGTGGTCTCTGGCAGCTCCTAGGTTCTCCCTCCCAGTGTGAGCCACCAGAAAAATAAACTTCCCAAGTAATGACTACATGTAACAATCTTGGAATTGAATAGAATTTGACCATGCAAAGCTTCTGTTCTTGCAATCTTTACCAGAGCAGTGGAATATGATTGGCAACTCCCAGGTTACACATTCCTTTGACTCATGTATTATATTAAAACCCTCTATCACATGATTTGTGCTGTGTTCTATAAAGGAAAATAGACATATTCTCATTAAATGAAGGGATAATTAATTTATTCTTCTAAGAAACAACTGGGTCTAAGCTATATAATATCTCCCTACTTTTGAGTATTTTGAAGAGATCACTATTAGACACATAGTTTTCATAATTTCATTTATATTTGCTTTTACAATCAAATAAACTTAGAAATACACTGTTATTCTTTACTGTCATAGTGTTATTTCCCTTTTCATATGGTGGGAGTTGAAATCAGGGCCCTTCAGAAGCTAAAACTATGCTCTGTTTTTGAGATATGCCCCTCTTCCATAATGTATCTATTTATTAGAGACTGTAAACTTCTTCTTATCTACTTTTCTTCTTCAGTTTTTATACATGCAAACATTTTATTTCTAGCAGTCAGTCAAAGGTTACATATTAAATTGGGGCAATATGCTTTGAATGAAAGTGAATTTTATTACCTTTGAGCTGAAAACCAAAACCATACATGGTAGGATTACATTCTCCATGTAATTTCTCTCCCATAATGCAGCACATTTTTTATGGCACCTTTGGGTACAGCAACATTAAGGATGATGTAGAGTTTGTGTGATCATCCCACATGATCATATAAGGCAGTCTCTTTCTTTGATCATGAAGCATGTACAAGAAACAGAATTTTATTTTACTGAGCCACCAATGATTAGTGTGTATCCTGTTCCAGCCACCCATAAGTAATTGTAGTCATAAACTAACAAGGCTTTATGAGAGAGTTCTCAGTTTGAAGAGAACTTATATCTTCATAGAACTTCATGGTTCTAAAGTACTTTCCCATATAGCACTGTGCTTCTCCTGATAGCTATACGTGATAGATCTGAAAAGGTTTGTTTCCTGATTCACAAATGAACAGGCTGAATGTAAGGTCTGTTACATGATCTACACAGAAGCTCACAGGAAACTGAGCAAAGACCTAGACATTTTAAGTCTTGGGTTCACATATTTCTAGAAAATCATATGTTCTAAATTATTTTTCTTAATGAACCTTCATGTTTCACTGTCAAAAGCCAGCATTGTAATAAGAATTTGCATTATACAATAGAAAGTTGGTTTTCTATTATATTTCTTGTTCTCTGAGACCTAATACACATACTCAGAAACTATGCAGTTGCTAGAAGAGAATATAATTAGCAAATGGTATCATTTTGGTATTTGACATATATAAGTAACTTTCCTCTCCTAGATTTCTTTCAGATGAGTATGTGTTGTAACATTCAAAATTATTCTACATAGAGCTGAGCTCTTCCATGAGTACCTATATGTTTGCTCTTTGAGATAAAAACAGCGATTTTCCCACCCATGATATCTAAGTTGTAGTATGTTTTATTACGATAAGTTCAGAATTTAATCTCAGACCAGTGCATACACTTGCTTCAACTTCCCTTCATTTTCTGCCTTTTCCTTCTCTGAGTATGAAGATTGCATTTGCACATTATGCCACATCAGGACCCTGGGGTGGAGTTAGTTTTCAATATGGGACCTGCACTCTTTCTGATGCACTCTCCCTTTTGATTTCTGATCTCTGCCCATTATATCCTGTCATCTGCTTTATTGTTTGCATTTCCAGATATGGTCCTTGTCATAATAAACCACTGTTGTCCATGCTGTTGCCATTTGGTTGTTATCTGGTTTCCCTCACAGTCTCTTGTACTTAACTGCATGAGCTTGGAACAGAATGGCAGGGCAAAGACTGTGGGGCAAGTTAGGAATTCTTCATTGCTCTCCTAGGCTCAAATGAGACCTTAATGAGGCTGTTCTCAAGTCTATACGTAGAAGTCCTTTTTTTAGATACTGTATCAAAGATCTAGATTTAACTAAGGTCTACTCTGCTATTTATTTATATTGGGCTCCAAGTCCTCAAAGCCAAATGCTCCAAATATCCTTGCTTTTATGGTCTACTAGTATATTTGCTGTGAGGAGGGTAAAGGAAAAGGACAGAAGAATTCCTGCCATCTTAGCTGTCTCCACGATCCAAATCATTGCCTTTTACCCGAAGGTGGTGGTTACAGAAGAAACTTCCTCTTATGAGATGGTCACAGCTAAATAGAATAGAAATGGTTTACAAGTAGGGTATTGTTCTTCAATAATGACTTTTTCATTGGTTTTATTTTCTCCATTATTTTATTCCAGCTGTTTTCCTATGTCTTCTAAGTGTTTGTGTCCTAAAGTTGTGGCATAATATTGTGGTGACTCAGTTCATGTGAGCTATATGGCAGTAGTTTGGCTGAGTAATAGGTAAGGGGTCTAGGCTTATTGATTCTTACAAATACATCAGAAATGGTGAGGCTCAAGCAATCTGCATAAATTGTGACTGAGTCACTGGAATGTTAATCAAAGTCCTTTGGAGTACTGTGAGTGATAAGACGTTTGGAATATGTTAGACCAAGTTGTTATTGATTGTTATGTGCACCCTAGCATCCGTACATTATCTACTGGCTTCAGACTCACATCAGCAGGAAACAAAACCACTCAGCCCCCCAGGCTCATCTAGCATAGGCTAGGGTACTTTACTGAGGGCCAATTATTACCCATAATTATTATTATTACTGGCCCCCAAACAGCCACTAGTGTTGCTGGCTCTATCCTGAACAGCATGTCCTCAATGGGAAAGTAAATACAGCGTATCCTTGTGTTTTTAAAATGTGGTGGGCTATAATCATTTGATGAGGTTTTGAATAATTTGTTGATAAATGGGAGAAGCAAGATATGGTCCAAGTGTATCCTTTGAGCTTAGCCTTGTCTTTGGATGACTTCATTTCCCCCATGTGGGTTCAGGTTCATCATGTCCTCTATGACAAACTACTCTTGTTTTTATTCATAGAATAAAAGCTTAGTGATTAACACCCATCAATGAAAATGAATAGGATGAATCTAAATTAAACTCATAGCAATTTAGTTTGAAATGTATTCATAGTGATTTCCTATAGTTTTAAAAGATTTAAAAATTTCCAGTCAAATCCTCCTTTTTGTATAAAAGCCCAAAATACTATCTTTTGGGTTCATTTAAGTGAAGGCAAATGACTACTTCATTGGCATATGTTACACAAACATCTTTCCTGCTGTTCCTGGGCTTAATTTTCCCACCACATACCTCAGCAGAATGCTTCATAGGACCTAGCTGAATACCATGGCACGAGCTTCTTTGATTCCTTTCTTTTAAAAATTTAGTCATTTTAAATGATTCGTAGCAGCATAAAATTGTACATATTTGGTGGGCGTGTGCACAGAAAAGTTGCGATGCATGTCTACACTGTGTGATGTTTAATTCAGGGTAAAAGAATTCTGGAACCTACTACACTACACCATGTTCATGAAGTAAGAATAACAAATATTGGGGGACAAAGTTGCTACCTGATTGCATTTAGCTAGAAGGTGTTCATACATAAGAGATGGAGGTGAGAGAGGTTGTTTCAATATGTCCAGGGAAAGGACTATGTGGAGATCGCAAGCTCACATTCTATATGAGACCATAGCTCCTTTTCTGTATGCATTTTGGACGGAATTATCTGTAATTTCTGTAAGCCTCAGTTACAAAACCATATTGTAATCATTGTATAGGGGGGAATTCATGAGAATTTAAACTTAGTATCCAATATACATCCCTCAAGTTCACTCTGCTTCTTAATGCAAAATCTTAATAGATGCAGAGACTTTAATTCTGCCAATTGTATTAACAGAAAGACCGAGGTCCTGGTCTCATTGAATAACCTTCATAGTTTTAAATACTCCCATGCAATAAATGAAGTGGCTTAGACGCAGTAAGCTTCTTGACTTTGAAAACCTTGTTTTAAATGTGTGTGTTGTTTTACAACTCTAGCCCCATACAGTGATTACAATATGGTTTTGTAACTGAGGCTTACTTTCGACCTCATACGTAGCATACACATATATGTATATGAACGTGTGCGAATAGGCATCTAGTCTTCCAAGTGTATCTTAACTGCATTTAGTGTCCACCAATGTAATGGAAGCAGTGTCTATTCTAAAGCTAGTTAACTTGTTTGTCTATTCTGTTTGGTGACAGGGTCTCACGCTATAATCCCAAACTGTCCTTGATTTCATAGTTCTCTTCTCGCTTAGATATTGGGGTGACAGGGCAGGGAGTCACTACACACAGCTCTATAATTACAGCACAGTAGGTAGCTGCTTACCTATGTGGAAATGATGACTTTCCTAATCGCGTAAGTAGTCTCGGAAAGACGTGTTAATAAAATGGGCACATCACAATCCACTTCAAAGATTCGATTTCTTACAAGGAGGAAGTTAGAATTTTAACAAAACTAGCATGCTTTTTTACTTCATTAAACTTATGATTATACAGAAAAAAAGCTGTTTTAAAACCATATTCTTCTGTTTCTTTGGTAGCAACTAGTGTTGTACTATAACCGCCTTTAATCTGTATTGCCATGTAATATTAGAGTATATACACGTAGAATCATATATACTTTGTTCTAAACAAGTTAACAATGAAATTTCTGGATGCTCGTAAGCTTCCCCATTACATAGGCCTATGGAATGTGTGCATCTCACACCGGTGCTTGCTTTCTGTTTTCTTAGAGTTGAAGGACACTCACATGATAGACAAAGAAAAGTTTTCTTTTCGAGGTCCAGACCCTACTTCATTTCCTAATTTGGTGCATTTTCATCAATATCTCTTTCCAAAATAAATGAGTGTGATTGTTTTTTGTAGTTTATTTTAGTGAGATGCAAATTAGAAGTGTTAGAGCTAATCAATGCCACCAAAATCGTTCTTTTAAATAACCAGGACATGAACTCTTTAACAAGATTCACTCAGTTCTATTTATAGTTCCCCCGAGCTATGAACTATTCGTACACCCATGTTTCTGCATAATGACTTTTCAATGTGGTTTCAGTAATCATTCCAGAAGGCACAATCTCAAAATATCTATATGCATAAAGAATATATTTAAAATAAAGGCTAAATTGGCTGGCCATGCATTAAACCATTTGCCTGTGAAATCATTTTGTGAAATATCTCCAAACAGGAGACGCTCCAGTCGAGGGGACACAGCAAACAGGTTTTTTCCCCCTTTTCTCTTACCATATTGTATCGCCATGGCTTCTTTCGGAAGCAATTCTTCCTCCAAGTGTCCTCTTAGACACGTCTTCCTTCCTTTTCTACGATGACGAGCCATTTTGAGAACTTGAATTTCATTTAGTCTACATGGGATTAGAAGAGATAGACTCACTCTCAAATGGCTTGCCTCTAAATACTTAATAGCTAAATTGAGAGGCGCTGATGATTCTGTGAAGGAAGTGTGTTAGCACCAGCCTCTCCCATTTTAGAGACAGACGAGCTCTGCAGAAAGGGAGATGAGCTTCCTTGGAAGATCGCTGTCTAAACGGAAGGCTCGCCTCCTTTGCTAAGGCTTAGGAGGAGGACATTTTAAAAGCCGCATCTTGAGTTTCAAAATGAAAATGAATTCCTTTCTTAAGAGCTTTCCTCTCGTGAGAACATGTGTAGAATCTTTCCTTGCAAATGAGTAATACTTGTATAATTAACCTGATCTTTTACAGGACAATTTCAAAATAAGCCCACGTTATTGCTACCATCTTTCTATCTGTATGGGTGTGAAGAGAAACCAGATCTACTTATTCATGAGTTCGGGTCTCCAGTAACTGGGAAGAATCTTCATGCTTCACAGTCTTAATTTTAATTTTTCTTCATTTTCTTATTCCAAAAAATATTATTTTCTTCAAACATTTCAGTTAAGTTGGTTAAATAATAATTCTTTGTGCTCGATTGTATTGCTTTTTGTCCTAAATTTTGTCTAGTGCTTGGAATTCATCTCTGACCCATGTTTACCAATAGAAAAATATTCAATTAATTTAATTAATTCTAATTGCTCTTAAAATTATATTTTATACGCTAGCTTAGCTGCTCACATGCCTCTAGAAAATAACATGTGGTCCTATAAACTTGGCTGTTTTCCTGATGACGTTTTAAACCATTTTCACTTTGGACTGAGGAGAAAGTCAGCTATGTAACAAGAATTTTAATGAAGACCGAGGACTACAAGTGAATACAGATCACAATTTTGTTTGCTAATTTCTCACGCTAGCATCAAATCATATTGTGTGTCCTACCTCTGCTATCTAAATGGGCCTATGTGTTTTAAAATGATACATGTGGCTAAAAATCTAGGAGCTGAAAAAACCGTTGATTTGTAGGAGAGACACATTTATAGCCTCTGG
Source organism: Rattus rattus (assembly GCF_011064425.1). NCBI lineage: Eukaryota > Metazoa > Chordata > Mammalia > Rodentia > Muridae > Rattus > Rattus rattus. Next base: position 130,514,190 of record NC_046157.1, read on the forward strand.
TTGAAGACACCTGCTCACTGTCTCATTCAGATAACAATGTACTCATAGGCACCTCATCTGATAAACACACCTATTTTACTTATATAAGCACATGACATCATCGTTTAAGCCCAACCGATTTCTAAGCACTGCAGCTGTTACGAGTTATTTAGAAGTCTAATTTGAGCAGAATGTGTCACGCCAACTTTGCACACACGCGCTCACACAGGCAGTATTCACATTAAAACTTTCACCTCTATTGAATAGCAACGGTTCTTCAAAAATCCCAACACTCTACGCTTAACGACTAAATAAAATATGTGTCTTTGAGGAGTAATGTGCCTGTTTTATTTTTATTCCTTGAGGCGAATCTAGTATTGAGTGGTACAGCTTTGTTACCCTGCTGTCATTTTAATCGGTTCTTAAAAATACACGGGGTGCTGGGTGGGTTGAGACTCCCTGCCTCAGTGTTTCACTCCTCCTGAGTCAAGGGGGGACACCTCCCTGACTTTTTTTCAGTCGAGGTCATACAGACATAGCCATCAATATTGAACTACAGCATTTTCTCATGCAAGCAGAAACTTTAATAGCCTCTACAAGGGTTTGCTCCTAAGGGAGGCTCAATTCAAAGTGGCATGGGCCATCTGTTGTGGTGGGATTTTTAAGTTTCATTGTAGTGCTCTCAATCTCTCTCTCTCTCTCTCTCTCTCTCTCTCTCTCTCTCTCTCTCTCTCTCTCTCTCTCCCTCTCTCATCATCTCGTAAACTGAAATTTTATAACCCATTCTTAGATTTCAGGTTGACTAGCTCATAAAAATTTAGCAGATCTTCAAGCCCACAGATAAGTTCACAGTATAACCTAATCACTGGAAAGAAAATTCAAATTTGCAAGTTAGAGTCAAATAGTTGATTATATTGTTTTTATAGTAGTCTCTAGAAGAAAACTATTGCTCTCCCCTTGGAGAGATTTGGAGCACAAGAAAGCTGTAGCAGGACCCGGACTGGTGGCCATTGATGTTTTTTATTATATATATATATATATATATATATATATATATATATATATATATATATATATATATGAGTGTTTTGGGCCCAGAGGCAAAGAGTTGAGCTAAAATTCATATAAAAAGTTCCTTCCTCCCTCCTCCTTCTTATTTTAATTAATTAATTCAACTTAATTAATCATTAGAGACTGAATCCTTAATAGGATCCTAATATTCTGCTGGATACCAGAGTTACAGATACAGTTTGTTCACTTTAAATCTGTCAATGAAACAATGTTTTTTATTGCTGTTTTGCAAGTATATGTCTGTGTACCAAATGTCTGTTGCCCATGAATGCCACAACTGGCCATCTGATCTCCTGATACTACAATTATAGACAGTTGTGAGCTTCTGTATGGGTGCTAGGAATTGAGCACAAGTTCTCTGGAAGTGTGCCCAGTGCTCTTAACCATTGAGTCATCATCCCCTTTTTGTAAAAGAAAGAAAAATGATTTGGGATTGACTTAAATATTCTCCAAAACTCTTAGGCCAGATTCGGTAAAAAGAAAATTTAAATTTCTTATGTACAAGGAATGTGCATGCCTTTCAGAAGTAGAAATCATTGTGTTATGTTGTTTTGTTTCATTAACACATCATAGGCTTAAAGTTAACAAACTGTATCTGTAACCTGGTATCTAGTCGGACATTAGGTTCCTATTAAGGTCTCACGCAATGCCAGGAAGGGGTAAGGAAGGAAGGAAATGATACATGGATAGAGAAAAGATGAGTGGAGTTGGAAAACCAAGTCACAGTAAGAGAAAAAGAGGAAGAAAAAACTACAATGAAAAGCAAAATGTTTCAAAGCTCATTAAAAAGTATTAAACCTATAGACTGACAACTCTAATAAAAGATATAAATTTTAATGCACAAATTAGGGGAATGTATTAAAAACTGAATATTAGGGAGATGGAGAGATGGTTAAGAGCACAGACTGCTCTTTAAGAGGTCCTGAGTTCAATTCTGAGCAACCACATGGTGGCTTACAACCATCTGTGATGGGATCTGATGCCTTCTTTTCATGTGTCTGAAGATAGTGACAATGTACTCATATACATAAAACAAATTAATCTTTTAAAAAGCTGAGCATCTACACCCTGGTAAGTTCTCTAAGAACTAGCTTCTGGATTTGCCATTCTTGTTTTGAGTCTAGAACCCAGTTGATTTTTGTGTCATGTGTTTTTAGCTCCTTTAAGATTATGTCAACACAGCACTGTAGATGAACAGTAGTACTCTTGACAAAAGTGTAATGACTTCTGTTAGAAGACTCTTCAGGCCACACTAAAGGTATCATGGCCATACATTGCTCTAAACCATTACTCATCAACAAATGTTTTTGGACTATGGTAATTTAGACATCTAAACTCCTCTTTTAAATCCATATTGGTTTATAGTTTTTGCAAGATTATGGCAAAGCATGTTAAACCAGACCGTTTGAACAATGACATGCATTTTTGCAATATGTTTCCTGTTACACACAACTTACATGTTTCCCTTTGTTTCAAAAGTTGGCACAAGGCCTAGAAATTATAGGTTATTCAAGTGTATAATGAGAGCAAACAGTCCCAAAGGCAGGGGCCAATGTGTTGTTACCCTTTATTTTGGCCCCAAATTGAGATAGGAACTCTTTCTATATATTAAAAACCGGTTTAGACAGAGTGTTGTCTGATTTCCTTTCCTATTGCTATGATAAAACATGATGACCAAGGCAACTTACAGAAGGAATTTAGTTGAGCCAGGATCCCAGAGGGAAACTATGGCAACAAGCAGTCGTTGTGGCAGGGACAGGGCAGCTGCAACCTCACGTCTTGAACTACAAAAGTAAAACAGAGAAAAGTGAGAAGAAGCGGTGTGAGCTTTTGACATCTGAAAGCCTGTCTACGAGGACAAACTTCCTCCAACAAGACCACAGCTCCTAAATCCCCCAAACAAAACCACCAACTGGGGAATACGCATTTAACTGCCCAAGACCTTGGGACCCAGTTTTTATTGCTTTTGAGATTATAATATAATTGCAACATTTCAGTTCTCCCTTCTGTCCCTCCAATCCACTCCACATACTCCTTCACTTCCCTTCAAATGCATGGCCTCTTTCCCCGCTATGCTATTGCGTGCACACATTTCTATCTCCTGGAGCTGGTGAAGCTGAGGGGGCACTTCAGTATGCTCAGTTGTCCTTTGCCCTAATGATTGAGTGTCTAGTTCTCTCATCCAGTGCAAAGTTGGATGTAAGGCAGAGGCAAACTTTAATGATGCTGCTGTTGTCCTACATTGTATTCATAGACTCTGTTAGCCTGGCTCTCATCCATAGCCCTGTGTAGACAAGCTCTTCAGGGTGGACTTCTGTGATAACAAAGACGCACATGGATGGCTTTATTAGCCCTCTCATTTCTATCATTTTGTTAACTTGTGGTTCACTGTTATGAGACCTTGTTCACCAAACTGTATGCTCTTTTCTAATAAGGACCATGTTTCTTGGAGTAGATGCTCACATGACCTTAGCATCTTTTATTTCCCCACTGAGGAGCAACTGGGGACCACAATAGTTTCCTTTAAGCTCTAAATCAGTAATATCCATTTATAGATTAATAACAATTAGTGCCATTGTGTCCCTGATTTCATTGCCTATCTTCGTTAAGAAAACAACATAATTTTAAAGTAATTATTGGAGTATGTTCACTGAGCATAGAAATAGATGGACACTATAAATGCATATTCATCCAAGTACAACGTGTACCAAACTTGAATTGTATAGCTCTAGAGATCTTTATTTGTGCTGTCATGGTCTTGAACTTAAAACAACTACTGTTGCTTGCTTATAGCTTAATGAGTCTTTTTTTTTAACAGAAGAGAAGACTTATCAACGCTTTGAATGTATAGCTGATTGCTTAAGTTATGGACATGACTGAAAAATTTTGAATTATATCTGGCCAGAATATAAACAGGGTACTTCTAATCACCCACCATTCATTTCATCTAATTTTTAAAGAAGTAATTGTTGTGAGCTTACTACCATGATTCCAATATATTAAGGGAGAAAATAAGCCCCGAATAGAAGCTAGAACTGACTTTGAACAGTTTGGGTAACCAGCCAAGGCCTCCATGAACCACTCTTGGAAAGAGGAAGCAGTACCGTGTCTTAGATCCCTGACCTCCAGACTTCTAGGCCAACAACCCTGTGTATAAGGACATCTGTCATTGCTTACCATAGTTCACTTTTCACTTGGTTCTTGCTTGGTTTGGTTTTCTTTTTTTAATATATGTAGAATAAAAGTTTATAACTAAATTGTACTTGGGGTTATTTTGTGTTTCCAAGAGGGAGGATAAAAGACAAAACTCTTTGATTAGTTCTACAGAAGCATGCTGGGTTTTCCCTGAAAATTGAACAGTGGTACTTATAGACACTGTTATACCAGGGCTGCCAGGTAGGAATGCATAATCATTGTTTAAATGGCAGACCCTTTATGTGTATTCTAGTCACAAAACAGCATTTCAACCAACATCAGATGACCCTACCTGATCCTTGCTTCACTTTGTTTTTCCCTTGTTGAACTAGGTGTTTACCAAGATCTATTCATTCAGACATATATGCATACATATATACATACATACATATAATTGCTGAGGCATTTTTTTGCTATGCCATGTTTGCTAGCCTGTGTGGATTTCAGCTAGGTAAATCCAAAAGGCTATACTTTTGCCAGTAAAACATGAACCAAAATGTTATGCACAACCTTGTACTGAAAAGAAAAATAGCCATCTCCTATTTAACTTCTAACACTTGTATAAGAATTAAAAATAACCATGAGCCGATTTTAACAGATGACAGTGTCCCAGACATTTGCAGGTAAAGATGAAGCAGGTTGAGGCCTGTACGACCTCCTGAAGCTCTGCTCTGCTACTAGGCAGGATTGCCCATCCACTTCTAGCCTGGAGTGTGAGAGCAAAACAACATTCCATTTTTCTCAATTTACTGTTTGGGATCCATCTGTTACAGAGCCTTAGCCTGTAACCTGACTAATGGTGTATGCCTCCCAGAAGGAGCAACGCTTTCACCACAGCTATGGGAAGAACAGTAGCACTGAAGCAGGATAGTGACCCTCTGCTCGTTACAGCTAGGAAGCCCAGAGCAGCAGTCCTCATGAAAACAGTGAGTATGGAGCAAGTGCCCAAGCGAAGTATGAGATGGACCCTGACTGGAAACAGAAACCAAATGACCTAGACATGAATGGTGCTCAGACTAAATGTGATTAAAGCAATAGGAATTATGCAAATAGAAACCTAAAATCCCCCCTAATCTCAGTGGTTGAGGCCATTAATAATTTGTAAGGAGAGGTAGGAAAAGTTGACATTTGTGTATATTCTTTTGAACCCATGGGTTATATTAACTGTGAGTATTTTTATTAATGCTGGAATCACTCATTATTACCTTTATGGCTACAAAAGAATCCTATAAGGTGTAATATTAAATAGACATCTAATTCAAAAGGATTCAAAGGAATCTGAGACCCATTTAAGGAACTGACAGATTAACATACATGATAAATGAAACTAATAACTATGTCCTCACCCCAGCGTACTGCTGGGTTCAAGTATTATGGACAAGGTAGCAGAAGTCAACATTAAATTAAGTAAACAAGGAATTGCTTCCCATGGTGCTTGTCACTTATTTTCCAGACAATATGATAGACATTGAGGATTCAGAGAAAAGTCATTGTTTTCAAAGTTTAAGGCAAGAGTTAATAGCATTTTTTGACTGAATTCTATTTACTGCTATGAAGTAATTCCATATCATATATATCTTTTTGTCATCTAAGTTATAGGTCAAAGTAATGATTACTCTTGATTGGTCATTAGGAAGTGAAAACAAAACAAAGAATTAGAAAACATTTTTTTCTATAAATATTTATATAATATGACAGTTCTGTGCTTATATGGAGTGTATGTACGTTATGACTGCGTTCATGGCATATGGGCATGGCAAATATTGATGTGTTTCTACTGATATTAGGGATTTAACTAGAATCTCTACTAGCATGACCTATGCTAGTAACCACTATTAGAAAACATTATGTTTTTTGAAATGTTGTTTGAAATACTAAAATCAGTATATATGATTTGTGTGAGCATGTGTGTGAGCGCGCGCGCGCGTGCGCGCGCGTGTGTGTGTGTGTGTGTGTGTGTGTGTGTGTGTTTGTGGACTCCTTTCTAAGTTCTGAGGTTAAAGGTATGTGCTACCAGGCCTGTATGGGATAAATTTTCAGTTCTAAAGAACACATTTGAGCTTAAATATAGATGTTCACTTTAGCTTTATCATTTTTAGGGTCACAAACATGTATGCTACATTTCAGGTGCCATATTATATAGCCGAAGTAAATTAAATTTATTAGCACCTGTTTTATCTGACCTTGCATTCCGAGGGAACGACCAACCGTTTCTCAGGATTCTTCTCTGCGTGCTCGGGGCATACCAATAGTTAATACCTAACTGGTTGTATTGGCTGAGTTCCTTCTTCCATTTCATAGCTCAGCTGAGGCCTGATGCTTATGGTGGAAATTGTCTTGATTTCTTTAGATGAGATGAGCATCTAAGGAGTTTGGAAATGTGTTTTAATTAAGATTCTGCTAAATTTTACCAGACACCTACTTGGAAAACAAAGCAACTGAATAATTAACTCTGATGAGAGCAGATGCTGGTCTAATGACAACCTGTTACTGCTCGAGTGCATCATTAGTTGTTTACGGTGCTCCTTTATGTGTCCAGAGCTCTCCTCGGCTAATGAATGCATCGGTAGCTGTGTACGCAAAAGGGTTTTTCCTTCTAAACTGTAGTAAAGGTATTTCTAGCATCTGTAGATTTTTTTTTCATCTAAATAACTGGTCCCCACCCATCAATCTCCTATCTTCGTCTATTTGGTGTGTGCTTAGAACCAAACATTTCTTAGCCCTCCTTGAGGGATTATTTTAGCCATACACCAAGTGAAGCTTACAAATTGGTGAGGATCTAATGATGCATTTATTTACAGATGTGCATTTAATTTCCCTGTTAAGTTGTTAAGGGGTAGGATGAGTTTAAAGACTCTTGCTCCCCGCCTCGTCTCCACCAGGGCTATGGGAATAACTATGCACTTGACAAAATAAAGAGAAACGGCCCTGTGATAGGAAATATGTACATGTAGCTGTCCAACAGGAATTGTTAGAAGATTTCTTCAAAGGAACAAAGTATTAAATATTCTTTAACGATCCAGTAAGTTTATACTGTGGTTTTCTTTTAGTTAAATTCATATAATCTTTGACAGTTTCATGAATACATATATTCTGGACAGAGTCACCACCTCATCTCATACACATTATAAACTCCCTGCTCCCAACAAATGCTACTCATAATCAGAACTGTGTAAGCCAACTAGGTTTGGCTTACAGTAGCATGCATTATTGTTACTTTCTAATTAGATGCTATGCTTAAGGTTTCACAGCGAGGCAGAGCAGAAGACAACCTAACCAATGCGCATGTTTTAAATTTGATCTAAGTAATGGGACGTGGAATTCAATGTAACCCTCTGTGCATGGAGTCACAACATAACTTTATGTTAAAAGCAGTAAACAACTTTAGGGTGATTCCTGAGTGACAGTGACTAAGGGAAGGATGTCTTCCCTGTAGCTATCTATCCAAACTACATTCAATGAGCTAAGTAATAACATGATGAGGAGAGACAATGATATACGCATGCTGTGTTATGTGGCCTTCTGTGCATACAATGTTCCTTACATACGTGGGGCCATACCTCTGCAGTTAGCCAAATGCCATTCAGGACTCAAAGAGAACATAGAAGATAACCTGGACATTTTTTCTTCCTCCTCTGTCTTAATTCTTTTGCCTTTATCTAATAAAATTTCCTTTTAATTTTTAAAACCCACCTTCTAAGAACAAAACGGCTTCTATGTAAAAGGGCCAGAGAACAGGGTTCATCACATATGTGAAAATTGTCTTTTTCACTGTGGTAAACAATATTTTATTTTTTAATTTTATTTTCTTGTATATTTTATTTACATTTCAAATATTATCCCTTGCCCCCCTCTCCCATACCCCTCCCCCTGCTACTATGAGGAGGCTCCCACTTCCACCCACCCACTCCAACCTCAACCTCCTGTCATCCCACTACACTGGGGAAATGAGCTTCTAGAGCACCAAGGGCTCTTCCTCCTATTGATGCTGGACACTGCCACCCTCTGCTACATATGTGGCTGGAGTCATGGGTCCCTCCATATATACTCATTGGTTGGTGGTTTAGTCCCTGGGAGCTCTGGTGGGATGTGGCTGGTTGATACTGTTGTTCTCCCTATGGTATTGCAAACTCTTTCAGCTCCCTCAGCTTTTTCTCTAACTCCTCCATTGGAGTCCCCTTGTTCAGTCAGATGGTTAGCTACAAGCATCCTCATCTGTATTAGTAGGGCTCTGGCAGATCCTCTCGGAGACAGTCATATCAGGTTCCTGTCAGCAAGCACTTCTTGGCATCAACAATAGTGACTGGGTTTGGTGGCTGCATATGGGATGGATTCCCAGGTGGGGCAGTCTCTGGATGACCTTTTCTTCAGTCCCTGATCCACTAAATATTTTAAAATAGTTTTTAATCTTTCTTTTGAGGGGATTTAGGAAGCTGAAACATGCCAACCACTCATTTCATGATATGTGCTTAGGAATGTTTGTACATGTTCAGAATGATGTGAGCTTCCCTTTGTTCATTAAAGTTTTGGTTAAGAGGATTGAGCAATGGCTTACAGACACACATTCTGCATAATGGGGTTCAATTCCCAGCACCCACATGGTAGTTATCAACCATCTATACCTCTAGTCTGAGAATATCCCACACATTCTTCTGGCATCCATGGGTATTAAATGCATGTAGCACACAGATATAAAGGTAGGCAAACTTCTATATGCATAATTATAAAAAAAATCAAAGCCTATTGATAGCCAAAACTATAACATAGGTAATTAAAAAAACATGTTTATGCTTTTGTCCTCAATTTGTCCCCAAGCTCTGTTTGAAATCCTGTATCAATGGCCTTCTGGAAACTGTGCTCACTTCCTGAGACGCAACAGTCTCAGCTCTGGGTGTGGATATACTACTATTAATCAGCTCTCCCACGTGAGAAGCCTTCTCGCACCCAGTTCATGCTCTTCATTCCTAGTGGTCTACGGATAACTCTATCTGACAAAAATGTTCTATAGACACATGGGCTCTGTGTAGTGATTGCTTGAGCTAAGCATTCATGAGCCTCATGGAAGGAACACAAGGAAAACAAAGACATGGGACGACAGCATGCGTGAGTCATTTGCTTCTTTTTACATCTATTTCTGTCATCTTTTGCCTTTGCTCTGATTAGAATATTAAAGGCAGTCTTAAAGATATCTTTATCACATTCTTGCTTCATGCATTCATGAATGAGTCAAGAACAGTTTCTGTATTTGTCCTTGAATTCATTATTCAAGCCTACCACTCTTTTGGAGACGTAGCTTTCTTTCTCCAAGCTCTACTGCTCACATATGTCAGCACTTGGGTTCTCAGGGGAGTGCCGTCATGCTTATGCTTAATTATGTGTATAGACGTTTGCTTGACTGTGTGCTACATGCGTGTAAGTACCCATAGAGAAACACAGGAAACTAAAATTTGGTTAATCAATCTATAATCTTTTATGATTGTGAGTATGATTTTAGCATCTTGTAATTTAAATGTGCTTTATGTCTTATAAAATTTTAATATTTGAAGATAATTTGGGTAAATATTTGGGATGAAAAATATAAGAAATTCTAAATAATTATCTATATTCATGAATAAAGGCATTTTTATTATCAAGTATATAATTTCAATTTTTTGCACCTGGTATTGTCATACTATGAATAAATGATCCTTAGGAAAAATAATCCTTTAGAATTTTACTGTGAAAATACTCCCAGAGGGCAAATATTTGGGGAGGTACATTAGCCCTTCATAATAAAATTCCAAAAGAATATTTTTCTTTTAGAATAGAAATAATGGCTTATCCAGTGACCTTACTTCAGTTTGAAGATTTGAAAGATAAGAAAAATGGAGGGGAGAGAGAGAGAGAGAGAGAGAGAGAGAGAGAGACAGAGACAGAGACAGAGACAGAGAGAGTCAGAGTGACACAGAGAACAGCAACGGGACATAATGATCATGGAATGTGTGGAATTCATAGACATTTGCCTCACAGACATTAATGAACAGCGTGTTCTATGCAAATTAAGTCCATTCCATCCCTGGTACTTGCGAGTCTGCTGGTGCACATGCATACTAATGGATGATCTTGAGTCGATGTTTAGCATGCCATCTCATGGGCATGACCATTAGCTCAGAGTCCAGGCAAAAATGGGTCTAGTAGTTGTTGATTAATTTTCTGTAGTTTACATTTAGGATTATTGAAAATCTATTTGGGGATATGATTCGCATCAAAGCCTCAGTTGGAGGATCCATACTGTATCTTCCCTCTTTACCTCAATGACTCCAAGTGAGGATGGCTTTTAGTCACTCAAGAAAACATCAAACAAGAAAACTAGCTCAGGAATTGATTCTAAGCTGTATTGTGTTTTGGTTAACACTGCTTGGTCTGAATTTAACCTTTGCTGTAGCTTTGAATACACTGAAGAGAAGTCATCATGGTTTTCTGAGGAAATAAAGAAGGCCTTTTTCCTTAAATCACTATCAATAACTAGGAAAATTATACTGAATGTCTAAAAACACTATTAGAATTTTTTAAATGTTCTTTCTTAGGGTAATTCTGGACAGGTAATGTGGGGATAGATCCCAGCTCAGATTAATTTGATTACCACATGTCTGTATATGTGTTTCATACATGTATGTATGTATACATGGTGCATATACGTAAGTGCGTGCATGTGTGAGTGAGTGCGTGTGTACATGCATGTGTGTGTGCATAAGCATGCATATGGAAGACAGAAGATGGTAGGTGTTGTTCTTCAGGAACTATCGACTCTATTTTGAGACAATAGACTAAGCAGGGTAGGGTGACTGGAGGGTGACTGCGAGGCCTGGAGACTCATTGAGTTTCAAGTCCAGGGACTACAAGTGCATGCCCATGGCTGGCATTTTGATGTGGGTCCTAGGTATTGAATTTGGGTTCGCATGAGGCAACAGCAATCACTGTACCTGTTGATCTCTCTCTCTCTCTCTCTCTCTCTCTCTCTCTCTCTCTCTCTCTCTCTCTCTCTCTCTCTCTCTCTCTGCCTGTCAGCCCTTCATTCTCTCAGATGAGCATGAGATTGAGAACACCTTCCCGGAGCCGCAAAGATGTGATGAGAATGCAGAGGATGTACCTTTCACTTCGACCATCTCGTGGTGGGTAAAGTGCTGAGCATTACTGACATTTGAGACCCACCGTCGGCATCACCACACACATCTGTTTACCGAAGACGAAGTATCAATAGAAAAGAAAGCACGGCCTCCGGCATTTGCTCTTTTTCAATTGCTCTGGATTCTGTTCAGCTCCTCCCTATGCTAAGAAAATAAACACAACTGTCAGACATTCAACAGAGTATTGATGCTTGCTGTAGACAGAGATGTTTTCTTTGTGCGTGTACATGCTCTTTGTATGTGTGCACATAAATGCAGGGCGGTCCATGTGTTTTTGGAGGAGGCCAGAAGTCGATGCCATGCAGGCTGTTTGCTATTCTTTACCTGCTTGTGTCAGGGTGATCCCTCTCACCGAACCGGAGTCTCAGAAATTTGGCTCAACTGGCTGACTGGCAAGGCTACAACATCCACTAGTCACCATGTCTTCTCCGGTACTGGGTCTGCAGTCATGTGCATTACACATGAGCTTGATATGTGTGCTAGCCATCTGGGTACAGGCCCTCATGGCCTCACAGCAAGCCCTGTACCAACTAAACTATCTCTCCAAAAGGCAGTTCTTGAAAGAGAGTTTCAGTGTATTTGCAATAAGTCATAACTACTGGGAAACTTAAAAGTTAACTACTTCAATGTGCTAAATTTACAAAGGAGTGGGGACTTACATCCTGATTATCTACCCTTATGGACCACGGAGAGCTGGAAACACCATCAAATGGCACGAGTGCTTCTCTATCTAGCGTGTAGTGTACATTTAGGACCTGAAGCATAAGTAAATTGCTTTAATTCTAAACATGGCTTGCAGCTGTTACATTTTTAGTTTAGAGTCTATTTTGGTCGTGGCTATGGCTACTATAATATGCTTCTTGGTTAAAAATGTAAAACTCTAGTCATTATACCATCTCTCCACAAAAACAGAATCTATAGTGTGATATTCCACTTCATGACAGTTTCCAGAACCCACTTATACACACAAGTGGGTCAGCCTATCTTCTCAAAATTATTCTTGTTTTCTACCTCTTGATATATATATATATATATATATATATATATATATATATACATATATGCCAATATGCCTACCTTTAGGCCTGAAGTTCTCATTGGGCTCTCTGTACAGAATAATATGCAGATAATGCAACAAGTTCCCAGAAACATTGATTTTTTTTCTTGAGTAGACTGTTCTATGCAGGACTCTACAACCTGCAGCCTGTTCTTACTTCTTCCTTCTACTCGCAAGAGCCTCTCAAAATCCTCAGCCACCATTTATTTCAATGTGAATGCTGTCCATAAAGGAGTCATTCGTGAAAGAAAGAAAATCAGACCCATTTTTTTCTAAGGGTGGCTAAGATAAACAACTTGGCCTATAATTCATTCATCTATACTTGGTTTTCTCTGCTCTCTCTCTCTCTCTCTCTCTCTCTCTCTCTCTCTCTCTCTCTCTCTCTCTCTCTCTCTCTCCTTCTTTCTTCCTTTTATCAAAGTGAGAAGTTTGTTAGGCTTCTACAATCAGAGCCCGCGTGAAGCAGATCAAATATATTTTCTATTCAGTGAGTTGTGTAGAAATTGAACTGAACTGAATTATACTGACTGTTACTTTTCATATTTCCAAAAAAAATTCTTAAGCATAGTTACCCATTATAACCCTCCACTCTAAGGATTCAGTATAGAAGAAAAAAACTTGTACAGGTACAGAAACTCACCCAAGCCACTCACTTGCTTTGTATAGAAAGCAGCACACTGACATTTTAATGATTCTGGGACACTGCCATAGTGTGAAATTTGGTATTCAGAACACTTCCAAAGAGAGTGGAGCTAAGCAAGTACCCAGTGGTATTTGAAGGTTGTATGTACAAGATAGGTATCGCACAGGATTCCACACTGCAGCTCAACTTTTCACTTTAAAAAAGGGCAGAGGCTTTCAGGTTTCTGGAGCACACCACTGATCTTTGCCTTTTAAGGAGGCCTCTTCGGGTCTGCTCAATTCATAACTGGGGTGAGATCTGAGACTTCAGTGCCTCTGCTGCCTTGATTGTAAACCTCAATCTGGTGTGAAATCTCAGCAGGTCACATTGCTGTTTTTGCTGTACCCCAGTGACACAACTGATTAAATCTGTGTAAACAGTATCATTATGAAAATATTTTTGTTATAGGCATGAGGAATTAACACATTTTTATTTTGGATGGAAATTAAAATTATTTGTGGGAGCTTGGTATGTTTTCATCAATTGTCAGTCATCTCCACAGAGCATGGAGTGAAGTGTTTTAATTCTCACAAAGGAAGGAAAAAGGTTCTCAGACAGAGGGCTTCTAAAAGTGAGAATTACGATAATTATGTCACTCATAATAAAGAGAGCTGCATTCCAGGCAAGTGTTATGCCACCTAATAGCTAGTTGACAAGTAAACAGAAGAGTAGAAATCAGTCCACACCATCTATGTCCAAAGGTTACATTTCAATGAGTAGATATATTTCAGATAATGCTAAAACATGCCTCTGTGTGCGTAGGCACACATGCACACACACGTTTTTATACTTCATAGTTTCTAAGTTAGCTTTAACAGAACTTTAAATGAGTCATTTGCCTCGGGACAAGAGCAAGAGACTTTGATGCTTATATAGGGGTCCCAGGGACCAGGCAGGGGTCTCAGTGCTAGGGTAATTGTAGGCCATTAGATCGATCACTTTGAACAGTTTGTAAAATGTTGCTTATGTTTGGTATGGAAACAAAGAAGTTTTGCATTATATGTGATTAATTTGTGTCTAAGCACTGGCAGTTGTAAGTTAAGCAAATGAGTAACTTACCAGGTTTTTAAACTGCATTGTTTACCCTCTTCCTACTTTTTCAAACATTACATTATATTTGTGTGTGTGTGTGTGTGTGTGTGTGTGTGTGTGTGTGTGTGTGTGTGTTGTAATCTTCTATGTGGGATGATTTCACCTGTCTCCTCAGGTAGCCATGTCAATCCATGGTGAGCAGATCTATTCTATTTCCATTTATCTCCTTTTCCAGCATGCTTATTACAGAGGCAAAAGTTAGAGAAAAGAAACTTGAAAAAAATCAAGTGTAAAGTTACATTGTTCAAATAAAGATGAAGGGTGCATGAGGTTTAAGTGAACTTTAATCAAATGTGCCCATTGAGGTATTGAAACTTAAATGACAGACAATATCTTTGCTAGCAGCTAAAGCTCAGAGAAAAGCAAAGTTTCTTCCCTTCCAACTGGCACACAAAAATAATTATTGAAATATCGAGGCAATAGAAGTAAATTAACAAATCAGCAAAATCGCCACATGCCAACATCCAGATTTAAAGAAAGAATTGTCTGTATACATTTCAAATGACTGCCTTTGTATTATATCGACTGGAGAGACAAGCACACACACACACACACACACACACACACACACACACACGTACACACACAAACACATGCCCAGATACATATGCACACCCATACCCACACGCACACACCCACATGTGCAAGCACGCACATACAAATTGCCTTTGAAGCGAAGAGGAAGCATTAACTCTATGTGTTAATGCCATGTGGGTGTTCCAAATGCTTTTGCCAAGGTAGGAGGTGAGCCTTGTGAAGCTTGGGCTCCAGCCTGCTGGTCCCAGGAGAAGGTTCAGTATTGGAATGGTAGGATGACTCTTGTGAGGAGCCCATTGTCTGATAAGTGAGTCTTCTTGGGCTTTCCAAACAAACCTCTGGTAGCAGGCCAGTCTAGAGAAAGTGCAAGTGAACTACAGAGATAAAAGGTAGAAAAAAAACAACTTTAAAATTTGTCCTTAATACAAATAAACTGAGTGATCAGATTTGCTTGTCAACTCTGCCTGCTCAGACTAGTGCTACTCTGTATGTGATGTCACTTAATGCTGTCAAGAAAGCTTAAGTCATTACCATCTTTCAAAAGGCTTAGAATGTGTAGAGAATCAAAGTAATTTTTACTAGCTGATCAATAAAAATCAGAGACATTTTTGCTCTAAAAATGTCCTACTAAATATTTCCATATTAGTCTGAAAATAATACAATGAAAGACATGAAAACACATCAAGCACACGTGTATACACAAAACCCACATAAAACACATATGTACATACAAACACACACATGCATACACAGAGAAAAAGAGCATGACATAGACAGAGATAGAGAAAAAGAAGAGAGTCAGAGAACTATACAAAACACCTCTATGTATCTATCTTTTTTATTTGATTTTGGTAAATCTTTAGGAAAGAACAAGGAAAATCATTCATGCTATTTCTGTATAGTATTTAATTCCTATTATATAAATTTAGAAAACGCAGCAAAGTATAAAATACATGACTCCAATACACGGAGTGACCTTAAGCATGCTCCTGACTTACTATCCATAATATCTGGTCAGATTCTATGTGCTAAGTAGGTTGGTTTATGATTGTCAAAGGCCATTAGATAGAAGTACGTGGAACTCTTTAGTAATCAAGGTTCTTTTATGGTTGGATGAACTTCTCTTAGACATTCCTGTATCTTTTATGTTTCCTTGACTAAGGACCCTGTAAACAAGAAAGAAAGTTTATTAAGACTTTAGAATGTGAAATCTAAAAGAAAAAGTGGTTCACAATTATAAATGTCAAAATTGTCAAAACCTTAATCTAATGTAGAAAGGAAGGTGAGATCGAAGAAGGAGAAAGAAGCCACTTCCTATGTCTTCATTCTACTGTTGCTCTTTACATGGTGCATGTGATCTCACGGTGACATCTAGAACTAAGAATGTCAGTAGTCTACTCCTTGGACTAAGAAATATAAGGGCAAGTATTTACAGATTTAAATCAGTTTATGGATATTGATACAAAAATCTAGAAACAGATTAGTTTTCTAGAGTTACGAACAGGGAGGGAGGCAAAGTGAGAATAGAATTGGTATGTAACAAAGAGGGTCTGGTAGTGAAGGGTGTTCCAGATCTGCTTTTTCTCCGTGTATATAAATATAATTTATAGTACATTAGTTACGATTGGTTACAATGGAGTGAATAGACAACAGGTTCTCGGTGTTATTTATTATAATTGCTTACAAGTATAAAAGATTTATAAATATAAACTTTAAGAAAACGTAAGAGTTCTTGTAGAAAACTCAAAATATGAATCTATACAGATCTACATGCATATGTATGGATGATGCATAGATTCTCTTTGGGCTATACATTTTGATTCTAGCTATATTTATACATGTATCAATTTCTTACACTATATATAGTTTGATTTGGTATTCCATTGAATTTGAAAAGTTGTTTATGTGTCATTTTTTCAAGCCAGAAGTATGAATAGTCTCTAAGAGGAGGATGTTGCCTGTGAGTCACCTCAGCTGCTTACAAATTGTGAATCCTTTAATCACTCTGTGTCTCCATTTGTTCACCTCTTAAAATGACAACGATGAGCATCTTTTAGTACCATTGTAATGACCAGACACATTCAGACCTAGAGCACTTAGATTAGAGCCCAAGTAGAGTGAGAACAGAATAATGAGAGTGATGTGTATCCTATGTATTTCTTAGACCTTGCTGGAGGCAGAGTTAGGAACTCTACCTTAGGGAGTTAGCGGTATGAAGAGTTAGGAATAAGTTCACAAAACTTGCTATGACCAGAAAGTTTCTACTCTGCTTTAACTTCACTAGGATTTTGTTTTGTTTTAATAAAATACATGTGAGCATTTGATTATCTATTCCCAAAATAATGATTTACAAATAACACTAAAACAATACTTTAAAATGATGTTTTCTCTACAGGTGTCCTAGGCTGGGAAAGGCACCCTTTTGGAATTTTGATCATTCAAATCTAATCCTGGAAAAACCCAAGAACTGAAGAGGTCTATAAAAAGAAGACAGGAAACCAACCCAACATTCACTCTTAGGACCTCAAAAATTTGAGGTTTTGGTTTCAGTCCAATGAAGGGTGAAAACTCAGGTCAAATCTTATTTTTTATAAAATGAATACTTTTTCTTGAAGGCATCTAGCAGTTAGAGTGACAGACTTCATGTTAGCTGTCTTTGGGGGGGAAAGACTGAAATTAATCCTCTGGATGAACTTATTCTTTGAATAGCATTACTATTGCCACTAAAACAGGAATAGTCTGGGATCGAATGGTCATTTGTTAAAATGATTGTCATATAAACAGGAAAAATTCCTGTAGTGTCGTCTAAATGGGAGTGGGATGTGTGTTTGCATGTACGCCTGCCAAGAATGTACCAGCCGGGTAACTTACCACCAAGTTCATCAAATGCAAATGGTACAGCAGGACTATTAAGATCACAGGCTTTGTAGCTATACTTTTGGGTTCAAAGTTTTAACTCAGCTACTTAAAAAGATGCGCGTCTGTCTTTAGTTTCCTCATCTGTGAAAATGAGAGTGCACTAAGAGGAGTTGCCTCAGAAAGTGGTTTTGGGGGTTGAAGAATAGATGAGGGGCCTCTAGAAGATTGTATAATTCATAAGTAAAGCTTAATAAAGAACAAAGCTAATCATGTTTATGCTAATAACTACATGTTAGGGTTATGATGTATTCTGGCTTTACTTATTTTCCAGACACAAATGAAAAATTCACCAATGTCACTGCTAAATATTAGTAAATATTTGGAGTATACATTTTTCAAGATATTGATGAATAGCTAACAAGCAGCAGAGAAAATGTTTTAGTGAATCAGTTAGAGAATATTCAGCTGCAAATAGCAATCAGACAATCAATGTCGTTTCTTTAGAACGGGAACATACATTTTTCATACAGAGAACTGGATAGAAAGTTGACTATGCTAAAGCTTTCAGGTTTCTTGACACTGTCCTAAATGTCATAAACCATCACAGTGTCTCAAGTAAGAATGAAACACAGAAAAGGGGTACGTTTCTTTTGAAAGGTTGAAATGTACCAGAAACAACACTGGCAGGAAGCTGTTACCAAGTCTATAAGAACTCTAAGAGAGTGGTTATGGATCAGAGCCACATGCCCACATTAGACGGAAAGGCAACTTGGTGTGCTTGTTTCAGGATTACCATGATTAGCTCACCGATGGTCCATTTTCTTAGGTCAAACAACAGCAAGATTCAGCTGGACGTTGTCACTATGGATAGGCAAACAAAGATTTGTTTAACATCAGAAAGCACAGTGAAAGAGAAGGTTATTGAGGTGAAGTTTTCAGGTAGCAAAAGGGAGGAAGAGTATTTAGATCATATCTTAACTGTGCACCATCACAGCTTCAGATACAAGGCAAAAGCAAGACAGATCACAAACAAAACTAGCAGGACAGTGAATAGCTCAGGAAATCAGGGTAGATAGTGAATCGGGAAGAAGCCATAGTTGAGAGACGCATGGAGCAGTCACAACAGCTTATCAATTTCTTGATTTACCCACCAAATTCAACAACTGAAAAGCTGTCAAAACTTTTGAGATTATTAATAAGGTAGAAATGCACCTTCTTTTTTTAGCATCTTCAAAGTATTTGCAAAAATGGGGGAAATAAGGTAATTCAGAGAGAGATGAGAAGAGAGACAATACTAAGGATGATTAAGAAAGTCAAACATGGAAGCATTATTTCAGAGGCTATTTTAAGTTTTTATATATATTGATTTGATCCAGTATCAAAACTCAGAGCATATTTTAAAAACATTTACTAGACCCCTGGTATTTATAAAATGTATCTAGAGAAGAAACCTCTGTTTTTAAATGGTACACCTGCTGAAAGCGATGAAGCCCATTGGTGCTGCAGTCAATGAGACTTGCGTGTACAGCTTTTCCCCAAAACTCGTGTTTTGTGGGGATTCGTTTGCAAGGTTGTTTTATTGGTCTCTGCCTTCACCAGTAAGCCGTAAACCACAGAACAGCCACACCTGCGTCTTGTTTGTTTCCCGAGTCTACTCTTAATACAAAGCCTTCCAAATAATAGATTTCCAGGAAATATTTGTGGAACAGACAGCTGAAGAGTACCTCCACAAGTATTATACTGTAATGATAAAGTCTGGCTCATGCTGTCCTTAAGATACATGGCAAACTTTCAATGAAAATGTAAAATATAGAAATTTACATAGATGTGTGCCACTTGAGGAAAATTTAAAACGTTTCTAAGAAAGTGACATCATTGTAGGTTAAAGGGGCCATTTCAGTAAAGTGTTGGGCAACATGACTGAAAATCAGGAAACTAAATGAAGTAGAATTGTCAAACATTACTGCCAAGTGAGTTCTAGAAGACTTGATTTTTAAAATGTAAAAATAGATGAAAACTTCAATGCTGAGAGGAACAGGGATAGGGCTCTCTAGACCTGCATTAGCTTTATGGGCATTGCTGGCGAGCACCAGCTTCTATACCCATGATTTAGGTTCATGCTCGGGGCAACCCTTCTGCCATGCTGTTGCTGCTCCAAAAGAAAACCTGAGGAAAACCTTGGAGGCTCATTTGTGTGCATCAACGTGTACCTCTGGGAGGAAAGAGAGTGCCTGTTTCCCTCCTCTTCTGAGTGCTCACACATCATTATATATACTTTATATATACATATATGTATACATGATAGCAACTCTCCTAAGCCTTTATTCCTCCCATTCTTCAGCCGGGGTTCTGATCGGCCTTTAAGGTCAATACATTTCTAAAGTTAACAATAACAGTAAGTTTCTTTGCAAATGACCAGAATGTAAATGACCAATATGTGGTTGGTTTAATTTTTGAAAGTATACAGCAGAATGCTATGTAACTGGCGAATGCATTCATATTGTATGTGAAATATCATTTAATATATATGCATATATATAGTCTGTGTGATTGGTTATTTTAAATAAAAATTTCATATGAACAAAATTTCCTGCTGTAATTATGAGCAGGTGTATAATCCTATAGTAATAAAGACCACCTTTAGTCAACAGGGTGTCAAATTATTTCAGTTGATTTTAATTATTTTCACCTTAATTTTTCTTCAGATGGCTGATTATCACTGCCAATACTTCTTAATGATTTATTTTGGATCAGCTCTTTACAAAAATTTGCAGCTACATGACTCTAAAGTCAAAAAATCTGCAAAAATGGTAAAGAACTTTATTTATTTTAATTATTTTGGGTTACAAATGAGCAGTTGCCATGAAACAAGGTGGTTATTGGTTTAAAATATAAAAGCACACCAATATTTCTTCAGGACTAACTTTCCCAGTGATGAGCAGCCTAGATGTCATCCTATGTCATCCTATGATAGCTATGGACAGCCTATGTCAATATACCAATATAAAGGTAATATCCTTAAGAGAGGTGTCCCTGACAGTACAGATGTATGTATTATATACATGACACATGCTGATGCTGAATTAAAATGAAATTTAGTCAAAATATTTCACTAGAAGTCTAACTTTTGGGAGTATTTTATTTCTCAAGTATAAATCCCAATTAAAAATTGACACAAGTTGAATATTCTCAATTTAGTTTCCAACTTTCTGAACTACCCTTGAGTGCTAGGATTCCATGTCCCTAGCTGAGGTGAAACACAGAAACAAAATGTAGACTTACGTGTTCCATGGTTGACACTCTGAGAATTAAAAAATGTATCATTTCCCCTAACACAGCCAAGACCATCTCTGCACAAGGGTCTCATTTTTATTACCAAAGCGTTTAAATACGAAGAGGGAACTAAGGGGACTAAGTAGCAGGGCACGTCGACTCCAGGGGATGCTCATGGTAACAAGCGGTGTCTCTTAGTAATGGCCGACATTTGTTTGTTGCACAAACACGTCAGAAACCCTGCCAAGTGCTCTGTGCGTATTGTCTCGCTTAGTCGTCACATGCACTCGAGAAGTTGGGATATTTTTCTCTTTATTTCACAAATTGGAATGTAAGAAAGGACTTGAATCACAGTTAGCAAGGGTTGGCGCTGGGAGGAGCCCCAGGTTGTCTGTCGACAGAGCTTGTGGCCTGCCGACAATTCTGCTACCGCACCTCCTATAACCAGTTTCTCCAATCTCCTGCCACCACCTTAGTTCAAGCCCTCATCACCTCTTGCTGGGGTGCACTGCGAGCCAGAGACACCCTTCGTAGGTGTACTGCCAAAATTTGAAATGCAAATCAGTTTCACAAACATTATTTTTAGAGAGAAGATAGCATTTTTGATTATTTTTGGGTCCAGAGAATGTTCTTTCAAATGTATGAGTTTCACATTTGTAAAATGTCATGGTTTTTATGTTTTTGTTTAACTGTAAGGGAAAGGGCAGAGAGAAGGAAATTATCATCTCTTGAGCCTCTAGTATGTGCTAGGCAAGACTGCTTTCCTGTGAGTCTTCAGTTCTGTGTTAAGGGGGACAGAGACTGATACCTACCGACTCTCTCTTCTGGGCCTCAGACTGTGTGTGGTGCTTTCCATATGGTAACTCATTTAGGACAAAATATGGAGTACTGACTAGCCATCCTTTGAAGTTTAGGCTATGAAGTCAGTAAAACTTAGAGGTTTCTTTTTTTTTTCTTTTTCTTTTTTCTTTTTTTTTTCTTTTTTTGCCAATGTTCTAACAGTGAACGAATAAAATGCTAGAAACCAGGTTTAGAATACTTTCTTTTTAAAATACAGTTTGCTCATGGTGCTGGATATTAAGTGTGGTGAACCTGGGCAATGAATGAAGCAGTATGGAAATCCACGTCACCTTGGAGATAAACACTTGATGTGTTTGTCCCCGGGATAATGTTGCCATTGGCTTTAGTCCCTTCTGTAAAGTTTGATTTGCTCATCTGTGGGTCAACCCCTCTCTTCTCATCCTCCACAGCACTTCTGCATGGGTCAGCACACTGTGTGTGGAACCTGACAAGGATCTGAGGTTTGTTTTGAGACACGCTTAAGTAATCTCTGGGTTTCAGAACTTGGAGAACAATTCAGAGAATAACCCCATCTCCTAACCACACCTCATATTACAGCATTGACTTTGGTGACCATAAATAACTGCTTGTCTGTTCTTACCATGACCTCTTCCTTTGAAATTGCCAGTTGGGGCAACTGAAATGAAAGCTAGGTGCAGAGTGAATAATAACCTCAGATGGCTGACGTGGGCATTTCAGAGAATGCCAGTCATTAATTTGGACGCAGTGGATCTAGGATGCAATTTGGTGTATTTCTGTGATGTGGGTATTTACCTCAGGATCCCTCTGCAAGCTTTGGTTTTAGCCTCTTTGATCATTGCTGGATAAGTGACATGTAATGGAGAAAGAGTAAGTTAGGGCCATTTTTTTTCACTTGGTGACTGTTATCTCTGTCCATCTTAAGTAATATTATGTTGGGGTATGTTCAAGCAGAATGTCTCTGGCTATGAAAGGGTCTTCCTTTTCTTGAAGGATGACATTGAATATCTTATTACTCCACTCTGAAAGCTGTCTTTCTCTCTGTCTCTGTCTCTCTGTCTCTGCCTCTCTCTATCCTTCTTTCTCTCTCCTTCTCTCTGTCTCTCTGTCTCTCTGTCTCTCTGTCTCTCTGTCTCTCTGTCTCTCTCATACATACACACACACATGTATGCATGCAGAAGCATATGCATGCAATTCAAGGAAGATATTTTTTCTTTTGATGCCATGCTATGTTTTTTTTCCCACTGCAAAGGATTCTCATGGCCCCACATAAGGCTTTTGCCAGGCAATACAGAATGGGGGCCAGGAGTTGAGGAGTTGGAAGTTAGAGGCCATGGGTAAGGGATGTCAACCTAATTATTGATCAATTTGCTGTGTCTATTTAGTAAGTCAGTCAGGCTCCAGATACTTTTGTAGTCTTTAAAGATGACAAATGTTCACAGTTTGAATATCCCTAAATATATAACAGATGAACAAGCATGCTTTGGTGTGTAAATGCTGCATAGATTCAGAACCATCAAAAAGCCCCTCAGAAATGGTTTTCCATCTGCTGCTTCTAACTACGTATCGCACATCCTGGCAGCACACTTCACAGTGGTGTGAAAGATAGGTTCAAAGCCAACCTGGCAAAATCTATTTATCTTTTTTTTCCCTTTCCCAAATGTGTTTCTTTGTGCAGCTAAACTAGCAAACATATATAGGAACAAGGTGCCAGGGTAAGAGGAGGCACTTGTCAGGCCCAAATCATTCAGGAGAAAACCTGCTCCATGCTCTGCCTAGAAACCCTGCTGTCAAACCACATCGCTTTACAGAGCGTGCGCTGGAGAAGCATTGGTCTTGATTCTCAGCAAGGCTCAGTTGTGAATGCAATGATGCCAGTGTCCACGGGGACAGGGAGGGTGCAGCATGCCCAAGATCTTCATGGTGCTCCCTGCAGAAAGTGTGCAACGGTTTCCCCCAGAACACAGTTACTGAGCTCTTACTGAAGTCATTGTATGCAACTCAGAGAATGGATTTGTGAGAGAAATGCTGTATTGCTGTGTGTGTGTGTGTGTGTGTGTGTGTGTGTTTTCATATGAGCTTGCAGGTGTTGTGGGGGAACAGAGGTCAACTTCAGGTTTCTTCCTCAATCCCCCTTTAAACTTCTTTTTTGAGGCAAGTCTCTCACTGAACTTAAAGTGTGCTGATTCAGCTGTGGCTTGTAGGCACCCCAGCTCTTTCTGTCTGTGCCTCCCTCCCTAAAGCTAGAATTCCAGGTGCATGCCACCACACCCAGCCTTTTATGTGGCTGTGGGAGATTTAACTCTAGACTGTAAACTAGAACAGGAAGCACTTGACTGACTGAATTATCTCCTCTGTCCAGGAAATGTTTATTTTTATTTTTATTCTTTATTTTTGGTTTTTGCAAGGTGGATCTTGAGCACAGTGTTTCTCAAGCACCGCACTGCTCAGAATGGTACAATCTTAAGAGAGGTGTGACAATTCACAGTGGTGCTTCTCATGGTGCTGCTAAGTCATTTAATTTAACACGGTACAGGTCAGCTTCTCCAGATACTGAACATACTTATTTCTTGGGGTAAAGTCTCCAGAAAGGTATCTCTCAGGCAACTGTCAGAGTCTAATTAACTAATCCATAGAGGACTCTGGCATCGTTCTTCAAGGGAGGGGACAGCAGGGCTCTACACTTGTAGGTCTCCTCTGCTTACATTTTACCAAGGGCAGGAGCGGCAACAGATGTGTCAGGATGAGTGATGTGAGCATAGTGTCACAGTCCCTTTAACCACTGCCCCACCCAGTCAAGAGTTGCTTGCAAATGCCCAAACAAAATCAATTTGGGGAAGAGTGAGCTGATGCAGAAAATGAGAGATGGCTGTTTCATAGCAACCATTTTCCTCTAGTCACCTACACTCTGAGCTGCAATAGTTCCTCTAAGGCACTGTGGCTACAAAGGGTTAGTAGTTCAAATGTTTAGGGGAGATAGTAGGTAGAAAAGTTGGGGAGTAGGTTGGATTTTTTTAATTAAATATTTGTCATACTTTTCACCTTTATAGAGAAACATTCAAGACTGAATAAATGTATGGAGAGTATATAATATTTCAGAGAGTATATGGTCAATCAGTTTAAAAGCAAACTCATCTCTCCCACTGTATTCTTCATTTTGTATATTTGCTGAAATCACACCACAGGGATGAGAGTCTAAATGTGCTTTTCTAAGGCAGCCTATAGCCTTAGGTTGGGGGACACATCAATTGTGTCAAATCTTTCCTGGACAGCCTTATTTCGAGACTTCCTGGATATAGATTCCCTGACATTTCTTGGAGACCAGTTTCATAGTAGACATTGCTCCTTGGGCTCTTATAGCTTTTCCATGCCCTCTTCCACAATAATAGACATGCTGATATGGAAGATGGAAATCTTCCTAGACAAGAAGCTACAAGCAGCTAAGGAATGTGGAGAGCTATAGAAATTGTCTTCAGAAATAATAGCCCCATTGGTTATTCATTATCAAGGACTCAGCCCTGAAATCATGCAGACACAGTAGCATTATATGGACTAAGAATTATATTTATAGATACACACACACACACACACACACACACACACAGGTACCTACCCCAACATGCTAGGACAAAAATTAAGAATAAGAGGCCAGAGGCCATGAGGTTGAAAGAAAGCAAGAGAATTGCATGGGAAGAATCAGTGGGGGAGAAAATAAAGGGGAAAATGATGTAATTACATTTCAATTTCTAGAAAGATACAGCAAAAATAAAAACACTACAAAAATGATGTCAAATATTGCAAAGGACCCACCAACCAGACAAACACGTCTCAGTTCCCACCAAGGTTGGTTAGGACATTGTGCACTCGATGTTGCTAGGTTGCTAAAAGATTTGGAAAGTTTACATGGAATTTCAATCCATATTTTTTGATGAACTCTCTTGTTATTTTATGTAGCTGTCTTAATATTTTAGATATTTTGTTAACGGAATTAACCATATGTAAAGATCAAATTTAGCCCAGTTCGAAGGCTATTATATGTTGAGTCTGCTTTGAAAAAAACCTAGATTTTAATCAAGGAAATGGCCAACCAATGACTGGCCCAACTTGAGACCTACGTCATAAGGTAGAGCCCACCTGTAACACTCTTAATGGTATTCTGATAGATATGCTTGTAGACAGGAGCCTGGCATATCTGTCATCAGAAGGTTTCACTCAGCAGCTGATGGAAACAAATGCAGAGACCCACAGCCAAACGTTAAGTTGCGCTTGGAGACTCTTGTAGAGGAAGGGAAGGAAGGATTGAAGATTCCAGAGAGGTCTAGTACACCACAAGAAAACCTACAAAATCAACTAACCTGTGCCCATGGGGTCTCACAAAGACTGAACTACCAACCAGAGAGCACGCATGGGATGGACTTATGAAACATATGTAACAGATGTTCAACTTGGTCTTCATGTGGGACTCCTAACAGCAGGAGCAATGACTATTTCGAACTTTGTTGACTGTCTTTGGATTCCTTTCTCCTAACTGGGCCGCCTCAACAGAAAAGATGTACCTAGTCCTACTGTAACTTGATATGCCAAGGTGTGTTGATATCCATGGGAGGCTGCCCCTTCTCTGAGAAGAACTGGAGGGAGAGTTGGGGGGAAGAGAGGGGAGAAGGAGGGACTGAGAGGAGGGAGGGGAAGCTGCAATCCAGATGTAAAGTAAATAAATACACTAATTAAGGAAAAATCCATAATTTTCAGGAGGTTGTAAGAAAATCAACTAGAAAACACAGTATTTAGTTTATTTTAGGCACGTTATTGATATTAGCTATGGAAAATTTTGATGTTTGGTCTCGTGGTATGCTAAATGCTGGTTGCTCCTAGAATCTACACATAGAACCAGGTGATGCTGTGATCTTGCCCCCCAAGTTGTCCCTGATTAGTGAATAAAGATGCCTATAGCCTATAGCTGGGCAGAATTAAGGTAGACAGATCTAGGTGTTCCTGGGCTTGGGGTCAGAGCACGAGGAAGAGGAGATGGAGGAAGAGAGAAGAAAGTCACCATGTAACCCAAGAAAGCATGGCCATGATTGATGGCTGATTGGAGTTAAGAGCAGCCCAGATGAAACACAGTAATAACTCAGGGTTATGGATAGGAAATATATTTTAGCATAGAGGGTTGATATCTACTGAGCCTTAGTGCTAATAAAGGCTTGTTATAAACATAAAGGTCATGTGTGTCTTTTATCTGGGAACTGAATGGTCAAAGGCAGGTTAGAAGCTCCTAATTGAGATTAAATATTTCAACAACAAAAATTTCTAGTAATTCTATATATATATATATATATATATATATATATATATATATATATATATATACTCTAGAATAATAATGTTTAAAACAAAAGGTAGCAAAGTCACAAAGATGAGTTTAGAGTGTAGTCTTAATACTCAGGAAGAAAAAAAATGTACTTCTGGTTACCTCACTCTCTGTAAAAGTAGAAAAATTTCCACTTTGAAAAGAACTCTGATTTAGGGAAATGAAGATGTGTTTGAATTCCATGTCTGACTACTCAGTCTCAGCCTTGTCTTCAACTGAGACCATGATGAAGCTACCTTCTAATGGGTGATCACAGTCAATGCCTGACAGTAGGTGTTTAATGGGTGGGAGATGTGCCTTTAAGGTCATTGTTCTCTTGCACTGTAAGACACAGACACGGATTTATAAGAGTGACTAAGTGGTGTAATCTACATGACATCCCCATGACAGTGCACACAGGACCTCCAGAGCTACTGGATTTGGCTAGAAGAAGCAAGATCTGCATTTTCCCAGTGGTATGCAGAATATTTACATACAAAGCCTAATGTTGTGGATCTAGTTTAATCAAAAGTCCTGATAAAACCATGCAGTACCTGATGCTCATAGTTTTCTACTCTGCAGGGTAATGGAGCAATGTCTCTGTGGATGTGATGATTCAGACTTTTTCTCCAGATCTCTCAGACTATTATGCATAGTAGGATAGATTTGCCAAGAGACTTTAGGAGACCTACATTTTATAGGTTTGATCTGTGTGTCAAGAACATCTTTAGAAAAACAGCAAAATGTTTCACCTCAAGAAATAACCCTTCTGGAAGTTTCTACTATGCAGAAACCAGATCATCTATTTTGATACATATTTTACAACTATTACAAGATGCACCGAAAAAGGCTCTTTTCCACTCTGTCTAGACACCTTTTTCTAGACAACATCCTGACATATAAGAATAAGCACAAAAATGAACATATTACATCAATCATGCCACAGAGAGGAATGATAAGTTTACAGTTTCCTATGTGGGAGGATATTGATGGTAATTATCTTCCCCTCCCACCTCACTTAGCTTACAGACCACTCTGCTGTGGTTGGGAGGTTCTGGTCATGCTTCACCACATGCTTGAAGAGTGCTTTAATTGGTTGGAAGTCTTCTGTGGCTTGCCGGGAGGGGATGATAAAGAGAATTAATGTTTTCCTTGGTGAGTAAGCTGAGAACTTCTCATAGCTAGCACTCATGGGAAATATATTTGCACCAGGACCTTGTGATGACTCCATGTTTGAAATAATGCAATAATGTTCAATACTATGGGCAGTTTACAGGAACCTGTAAGTAAATATAGGAGGAATTCATTTATCATGGTAGATTAGATTTTTACTTGATGTAGAATATAATTTTAAATTAGCCAAATACAAGATAGACCTTCTTTGGCTGGAAGACATGAGATGTTAGTTGCCTAGAACCATACTTTCTGTTATGCTAAGAGAACAGTTTTGAGTATAACCTCAGGTCTTACTAACTTCTTACTGAAGGTGGGGCAAGAAGTTTGCATGAGCGCTCAACATCTGTTCTTGAAATCCGTGCTTAAGGGTCTGGCATTCAAACATTAAGCATTTTGAATACATTCTGTACACTGTATCTAATGTAATAAATGTCAGTAATACATTAAATATTGTCCCCAAAGTTTAGTGATTGATAGATACATAATCATACATTTCTAATTATTTGTCAAATTTAATTACAATTAGAAAAAGTTATACTATTTATACAATTTTTTGTCACTGAGGAAAATCTTGTCCTTGAAGAAAAAAAAATGGTAACTGGAAAATTTGATAGCTGCATTTCATTTCTTGTTAGGAAATGATACCTCTCCACATGGAAACTTTTACTAATGTATTGCTAATACGTATTGTAAGTGTTTAAGAACATTTGCTTTTTAAACTTAACACAATTCTGAAAGACTTTTTACCCCCATTTATTTCACATTCATACAACACATATGAACATATTTACATTTGAAAGGTATAAGGTATTACACGTAAGTCTGAATTTATATCATAATGATGATGAATTAGAACTTAGCACAAAGCTATTCATATACTAATCATCCAAGGATGCTACTTACATCTAGTAAAGTAGCAAAAATCCATGTCCACATGTACTGTGTGCACATATGTATGTGCATGTGTGCAACATAATAATAAAAGAGGAAAAGGCTATCAACTTAAGAGGAGTGGGGCAGGTGGGAGGAAGAGAGAGATAGGCAAAGTTATGTAATCCTACTTTGTTTGAAAGCATATTTAAAATTTAAAAAGTTGGTGAAGGAATTTAGCCAGGCCAGGGTCAGCCTATAATTTAGAACATCCACTGACATTTTGTGTTCAGGGTTTCCATGCAGAGTTATATGATGCTCTCCTCTCTCTTTGGAGTTGAATTATAATAATAAATTGCTTGCTTCCGATCCTGTGACATTTCGGGTTTTGGCTACATAGAAATTATTCTCAGAAAGAAACAAAACAAAACATAATTTTAGAGTTGTAGTGTCTCTTCTATTTTGGTAAATGTTGAAGCTCTCCCAGTGCTGGCTTTCACCAGGTGAACTTTATCAGTCATTGATCTGACTACGTGCAGCCTAGGTCAGCTTCTCAGAGCTGATTTCCCCTGCCCTACAACACAGACTCATAAATTTGACTGAAAATCAATGATGGGGATTCTTGGTTAGTTGAATTTCCCACCAGCTGTCTCTAATCTGATTCCACGTTAGGTAAAAGAAATTTTATCTGTGTTCCTTGTTCTCTGTCATAACGCTAATGATTAGTCATAAAATGTCTTTTTGAACATTCCAAGTCAGTATTCTACTGTTTCCATACTAGAAATTGATACCAGAACAGACTCCTCATATTCCCCACCAGAAATAGTCACACTTCAGAAAACGGTGTTTTAGGAGGAACTGATATTTTTACTAGGCTGTAAATGGGCATCTTTAAATCTAACAAAATTTTTACCTTTTTCTTTTTTGTTTAAGCTTGCAAAATCCCTAGGTCATTATTATGAGTCCCCAACGTCTGTTTAGTACAAAGAACAATGGCAACAAAGGTGTATGAGAAATTAGCACTGTCCGTGAATGCGATAGTAACATAGCCTCAGATTTAATGTTTCAATTAAAACTTAATAAGCATGCATGAGATGTATTTACAGTGTATGTTGAGTAGTGGTAAAAAAAAAACTTGTTTTGCCCACTTTTGCAAACTGGTAGATAGAACATATTTGTTTACTTGTAACATGATAATTCCTGGAGGTGTGAACACCGGGGTGTGGGGGAGGTGAAGAGACAAACATTGTAACAGGTATTCTGCAGAAGTGTCAAGAGATACAGAATGTTTCAACACAAACAAAAGATGGTGAATTGAAAATGATCTGTCCAGGGGTTGAAGGAAAGCTCTAAAAGTGGCAAATAATCACACTGTGTCGCTTGACTCAGGAATTCAAGACAGCTCCAAAGTGGAACACCGAACTGGAATGTTCACAAAGACATTTCATGATTAATCATTAGTGTTATGACAGAGATCAGAGAATGCTATTGTCCCATCCCGTGAAACAAAGTGACCAGTGGAGTCCCTTGATTCAACTGAAAACAGGTGGTACTCCAAGGAGCAAAGTGACCCTGGAAACCATACTGGCTTCTCCTATTGCAGTTTTCTAAACATTAAATGATATTTGCATAGAAAATGTTTTAAAAATAGCAAAGCTAATACCATTGCTTCTGCTTTCAAATGCTCTATGATGACTCAAAACTTCAAATGAGTTATAAACTGTCTCTTTCACCTGGAAATGGTACAGCCAGTCTCACCAATTACCTAGTGAAACCCTAGATTCAGAACACCATGCCTCTCTTGTTTTTAGTGTTTCCGTATCCTAAAAATCAATTTCGAAAAGTCTACTAGCTTTGCTTAAACTTTATTTCACTTTCTCTTTTGTGATGTATGTCAGGCATTTAATTTTGAAAAGAGAGCATATGCTTAGGAGAAAGGACAAAATCATACTATTAAATAAGTGTGTTTCAAAGAAAAATGTGATGTTGCAATGTGCCAGGGAAGTGTCTGATTTAGAACGAAAATGCCATCATTTTCTTCAACCAGTTTAGTCTAAGCCAACATGTTTCAAAAGACTAATACTTCAATTGATTTTTCTTAAAAAAAATCCATAAAACCAATTCAATTAATAAAGCAAATGATTCAACAAGATTTGGTTATATTAACAAGATTTTGTAAAATTAAAGACAATGTTCTGGGATAATAGTGAGTTTTAATACTATTAGTGTAAATATTTGCCTATTTTAGAGTCTTAAATCTTAAATCTTAATCCCAAAGTTACATTAACTTTTAAAAATTACACATACACAGACAAGCACACACACACACACACACACACACATATATATTCTTTGCGAAAATATTTCAGTGATAAAGTAAAACTTGTACATGTAGACAGAGCAGTCAGGCATGATGTCTCTTTCCAGGAGGCTGCTCTGCTAAGCTGGCTCAGTTACTTCCATTAAAGGTTTTGGAATTTCATTTACTTGTGGTTTTTTCCCCTCATTTTGATATAACTTTTGTTCTCTGGACATTTTTAAGAACTTTGCTATCCAATATTACAAAACAACCTGTTGGATTTTCAGAATTTCAATATCCAAACAGAAAAGAACAAATAAGATGGATGAACAGTTAAATATTTTTAGAATAATGTAGTATCTTATTATAGCATATCATTCTAGTATAATTAGTGTGAAAACAGAAGAAATGGTTTAAATTTTGTCCTAAAAACAATCAACAAGATTTTTGTAATATTAAAGAGTATTTGCTGCAGTAATAAAGGTTTTAACACTATTAGTATAAATCTTTCACTAATTTAGAATAATAATTTTAACCCCCAAATTACCTTAAACTCTTTAAAAAATATTATGAACAGAAATAGGTTAAAACTTATGTGACTTTTCATAAAACCAGCCTCCATTATTAAGATATTTCTCGTTATTTTTGACTTGATTTTATAAAGAAGAATTTTTGTGCTTTTCTGACTTTAGTAAGAACATTGTACACATGTTTACACACGAACATGCGATCATGTGGCAGTAGGACACGTTTACACTGAAAGCACCATGTAACATGTATTTTTGCACGTTATACAACATGCATTACTGCAAATGGAATAATAAAAATGAAAGAAATAATTATCACAGCATAGGTACAGACCTGGGGGAGACACTGGTGCTTTGTCTTGTGTCAATAGCAATGATATATTTGAGTGGAAAAAGCATACTTATCTATTTTAAAACAATATTTGAGACTAATGTGGTAAATGATATGAAATGTCACAGTGAATTAAGAACATGGCATTCATTACCTTAACCTTATCTGCTGTTAAATAGAACATACACAGCCTAAAACAAACTGAGGGGAGTATTTACCATATGCTAACAGTGGCAAACATTTGAAAATATACTTTATTTTAATAATTATTAGATTAAGGCAACATGACAACAGCAGGTAAGTCCTCCTTCCAGTCAGTGTCATGGAAAAACTGACGTAGTTCTAAGAGTTACCAATATTCCAAGACAAGTCTTTGAGAATTCCATGCAGTGTCTGGCAGTGTCTGGCACGGCAAGACGCAGTATGAAGAGTTGACCCATGGGTACGTGGGATGCCTAGGCAGCCTCCGTCAGCACACTAACAAGTGTGACATCACCAAGCACTTAGAACAATTTTTGACTGAAGGTCTAGCTCTTACCTCTGAGTCAAAGTTATATTAATATTCTTGGTGGATATTCTTTTTGATTCCAGCAATAATGATTATGGATTATTAAGTATTAATTGTTTTCAGCATAATGATAAATAAATTTAAATTTTTGAAAATTAAAATGTATTTCTCTGTTTCTGTCTTATTTGTCTCTCATTCTCGTGTGTGTGTGTGTGTGTGTGTGCGTGTGTGTGTGTGTGTGTGTGTGTGTGTGTGCGCACGCATGCGTGCATGCATGCGCCCATGAGTCTCCACGTAGTGCTGATGTTACAGATGTGTGTAGCCATGTTCAGATTTGTATCAGGATGCTGGGGACTGGAACCCTGGTCCTCCTGCTTTACATCACGTGCTATCACCCACTGAGCCTTATCCAGAATTTTGACTTCTGAGTGATGTTTTTAATAATATGACCTTATTGAAGCCAAGACTATTGCTCTCTTTGACTATCTCTGTGGTAGGTGGGAGACAGTGGGCTTCAAGAAACTTTTTCCCTCTCCACACACCGTTCTAGGAAGCAGCCAGAACATTGAAATTCTCCTCCTTGGAGATGTTATGCATGACACCCAGGGCAAGGAATCTAAGAGGAAGCCACCTGATGTTTCTCTTTGATATTTGAAATCTTTAGGAGCATGAGAAGTAAATGCTGAAGGGTTTTTTTCTTTTTCTCCCATTTCTCTGCATCAAACACAATAAATAAATAATAAACAATATTCAGAAAAAGCTTAAAATATTTAAAGCGAGCTCCACATTAGACATAGATCCAGAAGAGAGGCAAACGATTCCTGTAGTATATTAGAGCTGGAGAAGGCAGGCCAGGGGCACTGTGTCTGTCTTGGCCTATTCTTCTTCAAGGTAGTATTACAGAATTACCAAAGGTGCTAATCCATCTGATACCTGGGAAAATACTCTCTGGCATGAGAGATCTGCCCTCACCTCTCCCACAATACTTTCCCGGGAGTACATTGGAGAACCCTTACATTGTAAAGATACACTCTCTGAGGTCAGTGTGTTACAGGTGCTCTAAATCGCTGGGAAGTTTGCCTCTCCTCTTTGAAAGTGCGCTGACATTTCCCAGCCGATATCATTCATGATTGAGGACCCCGTTTCTTTGACACTGCTCGCCTCTTTGCTCTTCTAACTAGTGCATGAGTTAGTTGGAAGCAACCCAGCCCTTGGTAATGCCGTTTATATTGTGTTGGGTGAGACACGGAGCACATAGCCATGGTCTCCAGATTGAAGCCAACTCCTTTTGAAGTCAGGACGGTGGGCAGCCGAAGAGCACGCGAACATTGTGCATTTGTAAATATTTGAGCACATCTGCTTAGCTCCCTCCTAAAAAACCACCAGGGAAACCCGCCTTGCGTTGTGCCATGCAACGCTGTTACCCTGCTCTAATTGTGAAGTCTGTTGAGTGTTTTTCTCATGCACACAAAAATTAAACATCCCTCTCCTCATTCATGATTAATTCAGCTCCAGTGCCGCACTGTGTCACACTGTATTTTTTAAAGTAATTGTTAAATTCTACCTCATAATCAGAGCAGTTTTAATTAACTTTTTGTCAGTTAATCTTTTCTCCTCATACATTTTCCATATCTGCTGTGTATATGGTGAGTCTCTGCCCAGGGGTTTGCAGCCCCTTGGTATGAATGCTTAAGCGCTGTGAATGCCAGTGGGCGTGCCACCTGCGGGTGGGGGGAGCGGGCCTCCCAGGCACCATGCAGCTCAGGTTGCCTGGCCCTGGCTGTTTATGTCATCTGCATTAACCAGCTCCTCTTCAGCGAGTTCATCTAGGAGACTCCAAGTTCGACTTTTCTCTCCTCGATGTGCTTTTTATGTCTGGGAGAGACTGGGTAGTTAATAGAAGCCGAAACATGGTAATTAGTCTGTAGCACATAAAGGTCACGATGCGACTGATGGTCAGAACCTACTGAGAGCAAGGCATTGGACATGTTAAAGGGTCTTTGAGAAACTTCTGCCTGTACAGTGAGCTCCTTCCGACTTCCTCAGGAGGAAGAAGCACCTCTCTGTGAGCTCATAGAATGACTTCTGCTTGATAACACTATCAAAGTCACGTAATTGAACAGTATTTGTAGAGCGTCTTCCTTGACTCTGTAATTTATTGGTGTACATCTCTCTTCGTCCACACAGTTTACTCCCCAAATAACTTTTCTCCAGTGGACATCCAGTTCCTTAGTAAGTGGTTCATAGCCATAGGATTTTTTTTCATTGAAAAATACTTATATTTTAAAGATTTAATAATAATGTATAGGTTTCTCTGAAGGTTAAAAAGGTCAAATATTTTTAATATCACTATTGGTTTTTGCTTCCTTGAGTAATAGCAGCTACTTGGGGGATATGCATAGGGTGTGTTAGCAGAATATTGCCTCAGTTTTAATGTGTTAGAAAGCACTGAGGAAATAGGAACTGATAATTCCTCTTTTAGAATTTTAGGATAAGATGTTGAGAAGTTAAATAAACACATCACATACTGAATTTGGTAATTAACCTATTCAATCAGAGTGTGGCCATGCTCTAGAAGAGAAAACACATTCTCTGTATGGATAAGACAGAAGTGCTGCCATCTTGAATTTGCCAGTTGACTTGTTTTTCTTCATTTGATCTTTAATAATCTGTGCTATTTTTGAACATTATACCATAGAGATTCCTACTTGAGAGGCACATTAGAAAGCACCATCTCAACAAGCTGCATTCTGTATGAACTGTTCTGATCTCAAAAGCGTTAAAAATATATGCGACTCAGAATCCTTCAGATCTTGAGTGCTGCATTTACAAGCAAATGGACAGACAAGCAGCTTAAAGCGTGCACTGATGGAAGGGTTAGAAGGACCATTTCCCTCACCTAAAAATGTGCAATGATTGGTGTGCATCACTTTCTGATGATGAGATCATTTCAATGTGTTCAGCACAGTGTAAGTTCTAACGTACTGATGGTTTGCCATAGCGTGTCCTGGTCTATATGCCTGATAAGAAGACATTTTGAAGGAGGGGGAGGGGTTAGGGGGATGTTGGCCCAGAAACCAGGAAAAGGAATAACAATCAAAATGTAAATAAGTAATACCCAAGTTAATAAAGATGAAAAAAATAAAAGCAAAAAAAAAAAAAAAAAAAAAGACGACATTTTCCTCACTGTGTTTGTAACTCAGTAAACCTGAGTACAGCCTTCATGCCGGTCTAGTCTCTGTCCTCCAGGAGAAAGCACCTCTCTGTGAGCTCCTAGATGACTTCTGCTTTAATTAGTTTCTCCCCTGACGTTAGCATGCGATGTGAGGATTTAATAGAACAATGCTAAATTGAAAATGAATAGTGCTCCATTAAACGCTATTTACTATGTTGTCACCTGTACAAGAGCAAAGCATTGTTCTTACTCTCCAAGCCTTTGAAAACTTGCAACATTGAGTAAGGAGCAACCCATGTGAACAGATCATCTTAGAACTGTACAGACAATACCCATTTGGTATTCTAAAGTTTTTTTTTTTTGTTGTTGTTGTTTTTTAAAGGCAACCAAGAAGGTGGAAGTTACTTGACTTTTGAATATGGAGCAATTTTACCAAGATTGATGAGAATGCAAGCTGAACATTCCTAGGAAAGGATTCCGGCACACACAGAGGGGTCATGGTTAGAGGTCTTTGGCAAATGTCGCACCACTGTCCTATCAGCCCATGCTGGAATTCCAGGGCCTCATTGGAGCAGGTGGTTGTTGCTCAAGATGACGATGTGGAAGAATGAGAACCAGGCCCAGGCGCCCGCTCATGGAGAAAACTGCAAGAGCAGTGGAGGAAGTGATGAGTACAAAATGGGGTGGATTTAAAGAATTAGGGGTAACTGAGGTTATGGCACAGCCAAGAAAATCTCATTTGCTATCCATCAGTCACATTTCCCCATGTTGATTCTTTTGGTGTGTGTGTGTGTGTGTGTGTGTGTGTGTGTGTGTGTGTGTGTGTGTGTGTGTGTGTGTGTGTGTGTGTGTGTGTGTGTGTGTGTGTGTGTGTGTGTGTGTGTGTGTGTGTGTGTGTGTGTGTGTGTGTGTGTAATTTAGTCGTAATTCTGTTTCTTATCTGGTTGAAAAATTCAGATCTCTGTTTATGCTTTCCCAGGACTCTCTTGCTTGCTTTTGTACTCAAGCACAAAGCGGGGTGGCTGAATTCCAGCTCTCACTTGGATGCCGAGTGGGACGGGAGCAGAGATGTCACAGCAATGTGTCCAAATTTGCTTTATCTTTGAAACGTCGCGAATGTGGTGCTTAAAATGATTCATCCGCGCAGTACATTTTTCTAACATAGAATCATTTTATGATGCCAGTGTCTTAGCTTGAGAGTCCAAATGTAAAATACATAAATACATAAACTTTATTAATATGCAATTTCTTGCATCATTTTACTCCATGATAATGTCTAAACTTGTCATATAAAATATATATTAAAGGATAATATAACAAAACTATTAGCTATTTATCAGTACTTGAGAATATTTAAATTTCCAGAAATTCCCCATGCTGAGAAAATACTGATAAAGATAGGACAAACATATCCTGTCTTAGTTTTCACAATATTGAATTCCAAATTAATGGCACTGTGTCATAAAATGCCCAATAATTTTGGAATGCATTGGAAACCAAAAAAAAAAAAAAAATGGCCGTTTAATCAGGCTGCTAAATTTACAAAGTATTTTGCCATGATTTCACATAATGTAAAATTAAATACAAAAATAAAATAGAATTCACCGCTGTTTATTTCTACAGCTGTCAATTATAGTGAGCCCATTTAAAATCCATTTTTCAATGTTGGACATTGATGACCTGACATACTTTTAATTTTAATAGGTATTAAGAATAATTTTGATTACCATTGAAAATGGGGAAAAGAAAAGTGATTGGTAGATGACTTTGGATCATAGACATATATGACTTGAACTTGAAGTTAATAAAAATATAAATTACTGAGAAGGGGCCTCAAGGAGCTCTTTCTGAAATTGAAAGTCCACAATCTACAGATGCACTTTGTACTTGGGTGTCTCCAAACTAATATCTGGTAGCAAGATTTTAATTAGTGAGCATAAAAATAAAATTTATTTCTAGAAAACTACACTGGAATTTGAAGTTTCCATAATCCAAACCAATGTGAAACTGAGACATCCAATGTCTCTTATCTCATAATGCATACAGAGATGAGATGAACTTGAATTTCACTATTACTCTATTGAGAAGATTATTGTAAAAGTTTAATTTGTAAAATAAACAAGCAAAGCAAAACGAACACAGTGAAGCATATATGAATATATAAAATAATTTTTACATTTAAAATTGTTTAGAGTGGAGAGATCTCGATTTAGAACCCAGGCTGCACACATTAAAGTGGTTTGTTTGGAGCAGAAACAAATGATACCTTAATGTTCTGTCCATTGTCAATCCCAGAATCCAACCTTCGTTCACACCGTGGACACTCAATAGATGTTGAAAAGCTAGCAGTCTCGCTACCCCGAAATCTCTTTTTTAGTATTGATTAATAGTGTGTGAGCTGTTACTATCTGAAAGTGTCAGCCGAGATTAGAACAAACAGACAACAAAAATAAAGCAGCGATGGTAGGAACAGACCAGGATTCCAGAATCGACTGTAAGAAGTGAAAGGCTCGATTGCTTTCTTCTGTACTCCGCAGAAGGCACAGTTTGCAGAATTTTTATTGGCACCCTGCCATCCTTATTTTCATTTATCTGCCTCAAAGCACCATTTCAAAAAGTGCAAAAGCATGTTGTTGATAAAGTAGGTTGTTTATAGCCGAGCTGAAAATTTCTGAACAATATGTATTGTAATAAAGTGGGGGCGGGGGGCTCAGGGACAACTCACCTGCAGCTGTCGGAGACCTCTGTCAGCACCGCAGCAAAAAGGAGAAGACGAGATGTGCTAGTTTGCCCTACAAAACTTAATAAGCACATTTTTATAAAGTGTATTAAGTGACAGGCATTACCAAAGCCATAAAGCCCTCCGAGCCTTTATTTCTTGAAACACTTTCCCAGCACATTGCCCCCATATTGCAGTCTCCTTTATGGTGTTGGGTTTTGTAATGTACTCAGCTACACTGGGTGATTTCCATGATAGTAAATCCTGGCTCG
The DNA here is from genome assembly GCF_011064425.1 of Rattus rattus. Taxonomy (NCBI): domain Eukaryota; kingdom Metazoa; phylum Chordata; class Mammalia; order Rodentia; family Muridae; genus Rattus; species Rattus rattus. Next base: position 130,553,144 of record NC_046157.1, read on the forward strand.
ATGCGTCCCCATGTGTCCCATAGTCATTTTAATACTTCTGCAGTTAAGTACTGTGAGGCATAAATTTTAGCCTAACTTCAGTTGCTTCTCGCTGTATTTTCTTGTCACTGTTTTAACAAAAGCAGAGCCAACAGCTAGGAAATACAAACACAACGGAAAGAAGGGGAAGTACGCGAGGCAGGGTTCATTTCTCTCGATTGTACAAGAAAGCATTATAGTTGGTAAGGTTGATGCACTCTTTGGGTGACTTATAAGTCATTTAAAAATAAAAACTTTAATATGTTGGATTCCTCTGGTGACAAGGACCTTAGGACATTAATTTGGAATAATTCATAAAAAGAAGGAAAGCAGGAATATTCTAGGATGAAGTGTATTTATGGAGACGCCGACATAGTTAGATGCCTTGTCTTGACCACGTGGCGGTTTATGTACAGCCCGCCATGTTCTTTCCCAGGATCCATTCCCCATCCCCAACTCTTGCCTCCCCGTCTTCTCATGAGATGGTTCCACGATTTATCCGAATATTCCTTCCATTTCTATTTCCTTCTGAATATTTTCCATCTGCTGGTAATGGTGCTTCTATTCTCTGTGCCCTTTAAGTTGATTTTAGAAGGTGCCTTCATGAATTTTCAGGGCCTTCTAGTTCAAACTTTTCAAATGAGAACATTTGTCCTTCGACTGCATCCACTTCACCCAGTGTTTGTTTAGAAAAAATACTCATCTGACTCCGTTAAAGTTAGATGAAATGAAAAACAAAATCAGTATGAATCTGTCCCATTTCATTACTTAAACCAGTTTGGGTTTACTTATACCAAAAATAAAAGTCGTTACTCTGAAACCCACGATCACCCAGACCCTTCCTCTATTTTATTTGCTTGACACGTTTCACCCGGTTTTAGAATCTATTTTGCAGTTTCTTTATGTTCTACTTTAAGGTTGTCCTGGGTATTGCTAACACCACGGACTCCCGGATGGACAATTTCTTCAAACATGTTGACATTTAAGCTCTGCATGGGTAGTGGGCTTAGTGTGGTAAGCAACAAAACTATTGCTTTTGTTTGTTTGTTTGTTTTCTCATCCTTACGAGGCATACCTTGTTTACTTCTGTTCAGGTCAGCCAGAAAAGGAGTGATGCTTGAGACAACGAGCCTGAAAGTTTCTAGGCAATGAAATCTGAAAGCGATAAGTCATGTCTGCTCCAAATCATCAAACGGAAGGCGGTCACGTAGCCACGCCTACCCACACGGGGGTCTGCAGACATAACCCAGCTCTTCACAGGGAGAGGACAACCGTACGGAGGAGCTAGTTCACTGTCACACAGATTCGCTTAAGGGGATGCGTGGTCATGTTGAAGAATCAACACAGCCTGGGTAATGGCTGATGGATGTTTTATTTTCCTGGAATTCACCATGGGTTTTTACTTCGTTTATATTTATTTGTTGGTGTGATTAAATAGTACAGGTGCCTCTGGAGGAAAATAAAGGAAAATATTTTGACATTAAATTGACATTTTCTGAGACTCACGAAATGAGCAGATTACTCCACACTACTACCTTACAGGTTAATTATCGGGATAGGTATCCAAGGTGGCTTGGGAAAGACAAGGCAGTTTTCTGTGGAATATGGGCAAACCATTCAAGGAAGCAAAGTGAGGAAGCCTGCCAAGGTATGAAAGTACCCCTGTAGCAGATGAATCGGAAATTTCTGTTTGCAGAGCTGTCAGCATAGACCCTCTCCTAAATACTAATTACCTAACAAACAAGGTATTAAGATCTTTAAAATAAGTGCTTCTTTGTCATATATGTGTATTTATAAACATAGAAAGGAAATCTCTACATGCAAAATATTTAGAGTTAGATGCTGTTGTAGGTAATTAGTGAGAAAGGCTGTATGTTTTCTCATCCACCTGCTGGTAGAAGCAGATGGTAGCTTATTTCTGCCCATGTGACCTACAGATTCTTCAGGTTTACCACAATCCTATGACTATGGTAATAGCATTGTTTCCTTCCCAGGTATGGCTAGGATCCTGGCATCTATAAATAGCTCGCTTTTCCTCTTGGCTCCATCTCAAGTTTCTGAGAAGAAATACCACTGGAGAGGGTATGGGTCTTGTCACACCAAAGGGCATTTGAAAAGATGTTTTTAGAAGTCTATTTTTTTTTCTTTCAAGAACAGTTACAATTATTTTCATGCTGTTATCTCCGGTCTTCCGATGAGAAGACTTCCTTTGGGGTTTACATCCTGTTTGATTTTTAGCAAGACTCAAACCCACAGTGCAGTTCAGGGCTCCCCTTTAACCCTCAGCCCCGCGTCTGTCAACCTGGCTAGATGCTCAAGGTTTTACTTTTACAACGACTATTGCATGCTTTATAAATGCATCAGTTTATTAAACCTAATTACACTGTGCTCATTTAGCATGTTGTTTTAATTTGATTGGCAAAAAAAAAAAAAAACCCAAACAACAAACAATTAAAACAACAAAAAACAAAGGAAAAAAAAAACACCTTAAAAAACTCAAACAGTAAAATTTTCCTCTTACCTATTCTTACTTGGTTATAAAAATTGGTATTTAGGATAAAATGTCATGAAACTTACAAATGACATCTTAGCATCATTTTAGAATGTGTTAATTAAACTAATGAGATAAACATAATTCATAAAATATACCAGGCTATGGCTCCAAAGCCATTTAGATTTTCTGTTAGGCAGAAACCTTTGCAGTGTGAATTGTAGCATTTGTAGCCCCCACAACTCAAATGATTGCCCAGTTATTGGTCAGGCAGCTCCTCTTTTCTTACAGGACTTTAACAGGTGATTTTTCTTACAGCCCATCAACTTGTTTGAGGTTTTGTCAGGGCCCTTGAGGGAATTCTTCACTGCCCACCTATGTGTGAAGATGGAATGTATTATGCTTCCTCTAAACCAGTAGTTCTCAGCCTATGGGTCATGACCCTTTGGGGGGTCTCAAATCAAATATACTGCATATCGGTTATTTACATTGGGATTTATAACAGTAGCAGACTTACAGTTATGAAGTAGCAGTGAAATTAATTTATGATTGGGGGTGGTCACTGCAACCTTTAGGCTGAGAACCACTGCTAAGCTCTTCTTGGTGCTCGGGAATGTGTAAGTAAGATGTTTTATACAGGCCCCATTGTGTGGTTGATTAAGGCATGAGGTCCCTTCATTGCCCCAGACTGAAGGATGCTTACCTGAGCAGTTAGCTATAGCATACCGTTTTAGTGAGATATTATTCTGAAGGTCTAGTGAGTGTTTCAACGAGGCCAGTCCTTCAGTCTCTGAAAACCATGAACACCGATACCCATCGGAACGTGTCCTTAGATCCTCTGGAGATGGTAAGGTCTCATTTCCCTTTGATCAAAGACAGTTTTATAGAATCGGAACTAGTTTACACCCAAATCAAAGAATGCTGCTGTTATTAAGTGGCAGTTAAGTGCACACTAAATTCTTTGAGAATTTGTACCTTTCATTCAATGTCTGCTCCTGTATCAGCCGTGTGGGCTATACTGGGAGCTTGCCGCAAACTCTCATCAGAGGCCTAGGCCAGACTTACAGAATTGGATTTGCTTCTTAGTGTGTTTGAGTGTTACATTTTAAGCACCGAGAAGCAACCCTGAGAAATATGTAGGGTGATGCCGTTAATTCAGATAGGGACTCCGAGGCTCCCAGAGGCTCAAGCGTGCAGCTTGCGTCGAGCTCAGGTCTGTTGGAAGCTCACATTCACACGTTTGCACCACAGTTCGCTGCCTTCAGAACAGGGAGCCAGCTTTTTAAAGACAAGTGCAAAATTGTCACCAGTCTCCCACCCCCTCTATTTTTTACTAGCTTTCGAATATTCTGGCGATGGTGTGCCAAAGGACGAGCACAGAGGACGAGCACACGTCTGGATGGCAGTGAAGCGAAGGCACGACTGCCGGAGACCAAATTTGGTGGGAAGATCGATAGCTTGGATTCCTGTGGCTTTGCACAGTTCTATTTTTGAAGGCTTTGGAGGATCCTATTTATTAGAGTGTGTTTGCAGAATCTGTCAGTAAACATCTTTTCTCTGTTAATATTTAACCCACCAGCTCTTTCAAGCTTCCATTTTCTGAGGCTCTCCGTCCCACATGCTTTTTAATCCACTAATAGCACCCAACTGTCTCTCTGGTGCAATAAAAGTCTTCTGTTTTATGACTTCTTTGAATTACTACCATAACTTATAATTTGCCAGATTTGTTTTGCCTTCAAATCTCTTACTTCACTCTAGCCACATGAAAAATGTCACACCCTAGGCCGTTTTCCTCCCCAAACTCTAATGCTTATTTTTAATATACTAATAGTTCTTTCCGAGAAGAATGCCACCCTGCTGCCAGCTGAAACTTTCTACTCACCATGCAAAGGAACTTCCAGACTTCCCCTATCAATATTGGGAAACACTCAGAACAAATTTTGATTATTATTAAAATCAAGGAAAGATTTATCTGATGACATAACTGACAAAAGCACTCAAAATGTTTCTAGAAACTCAAAGAATACAGGGAAACTGAGTTCGCAGTCAGTGGTTTCTGAGGTAGCTTCGTAATGGCTCGCTGAAGCATGAAGCCAGAGCACAGGGCTAGCTGCTTTGTCTGTTTTTTCTTTTTCTCTTTTTCTTCTCCTTCCTCCTTTTTTTTTGAGTGTCAGCCATAAATATCTTGTCTTATCTGAAACAAAAGAGCATAGATTGAGGTGAAGATAATTTCGTTTTATTTTCATTATATTTATTCAAGGGCTAGAAGGTGCAGACTGACTGAATTTACAGCTTCCTGTCCTAAAAAGGGAGTGACAAACTAATAAATATGACTAAGGCTTTTTTCTTTTATCAGAGATCCTTAAAAAACCTGACATCAGATGTGTGTATGTCTGAGTGTGTGTTTATGTGTGTGTGTGTATATGTGTGTGTGTGTGTGTCTGTCTGTCTCTTTCTCTGTGTGTGTCTCTCTGTGTATGTGTGTGTGTGTCTGTCTGTCTCTCTCTCTGTGTATGTCTCTCTCTCTGTATATGTGTGTGTGTGTGTCTGTCTCTCTGTGTGTCTCTCTGTGTGTGTGTGTCTGTCTGTCTGTCTCTCTCTCTGTGTCTCTCTCTGTGTATGTGTGTGTGAGTGTGTGTCTGTCTGTGTGTCTTTGTGTGTGTGTGTCTGTCTGTCTCTGTGTGTGTGTATGTATGTGTGTGTGTCTGTCTGTCTCTCTCTCTGTGTGTGTGTGTGTCTCTCTCTCTCTCTCTCTGTGTGTCTCTCTCTCTGTGTGTATGTGTGTGTGTGAGTGTGTGTGTCTGTCTGTCTCTCTGTGTGAGTGTGTCTCTCTCTATCTCTGTGTATGTGTGTGTGAGTGTGTGTCTGTCTGTCTGTCTGTCTCTGTGTGTGTGTGTGTGCTGCTTTCTAGAGAAAAGATTAAATGAAGGCTAGATACTACAGAAGATGTAGATCCATCCCTTCCTCTCTTTATTTTAGACCGTCTCTGGTCACTGGTGTAATTGCTGAACTTACTGGTGTCTAACAGGCTTTGGTCTCCGAACCAGAAATTATCTGATCAACATCCCCTTGTTCATTGTCAGCAACATCAGAAACTCTTCCAGATAAACTAGACTACCTGAGCACACAGTAAATCAGTTTCAAAAGGTGTACAGTCCTTGGATATTTTTACACAGATGGTAGGAAGCATACTAAATAGCACACTGCTGAACCGAATTCAAAAGCTTTCTGTAGTTCTAAGTCGGATGTTTCAGAGCATGTAAAAAAGTGGACAGACAGGAGAAACAGCCATAGTAGCTCGCCCGGATGTAAAGCCACTGTTCGGTTACTAAACATACATTACAGATTCAACTACTGGGGGATGCTTGTATCAGTCAGGATACACACAGGAAAGCGGTGTGTCATCTAACTCAGTTTTACTTCTGACACAGAGGGATAATACACAAGACATTGACTGGAGATGCCTGTTGACTAGCAATTGACATCATATCATAGAAACCTTGTGTGGTAGCTGATGTTCTGTATGCTGGGGACGACCATTAGCTAAACCGTTTCTTTTATACAGTGTACTGCAAGGCTACGCTATTATTTTGTACATAATAGTCATGGCAATGTTAACGTCAGTGCGAGACTTTCCAACACAAAATTTTGATCAAAGTTGTTGACACAAACTTTTGAATAATTCTTTATCTCAAAACCTGAAAAGCCATAACTCAGAGCCGAAAAATAGTGTTTTTAGTGGAAAACAGTATTCTGCAAGAAGATCATTTTCTTACTCTGTTTCATTTGGGAGTTTATGTAACTAACTTGTCTTAATTTACCATTATAATACCTGTTCATATGAAAAAATTGCAAAATGAAATTGTCTCAGTGTTCATTTGCTGTGAAGAGACACCATGACCACTGAAACTCTTGTAAATAAAGCATTTATTTAGTTATTAAAAGCTGAGGTTGGAACCTGCAAAACGCAAGGGAGATAGGGAGGAGGTTCTGGGCTAAGCAGGGGAGCAGAGCTTTCGCATGCTGACGTGCTGTGGGGAAAGACCTAGAACGCAGCGTTCTTTCCAGTCTGTGTTCAGACTTCTGGAGCTCTATCTCCACATTAAAACTCACCAGGGAAAGGCATGACAACATGCCTGCAACCCAGGCTCTTGGGGAGATGCATCTGAAGCAAGGCTAGGCTGTTCCATCCAGAGCTATACAGCAAGAGCTTGTCTCAAAACAAAATATGTAACACTGTACCAAAACTGAACCTGGAGTTCAAAGAAAATCCTAAGACTAGACGGAATTAAGCTGATTTACCTTTCATAAGTTAAAAAATTCTGCTTAAATGAATATCGCCTCTAAATGTCTATAGAGTATTAAAAATTGCACAAAGAAAAATAAAGCATTGATAGGCAAGGTTAAGTGGCTATAAACTAATAAAAACTGCGGGGTAGCAATCATCTAGTAAAAATGCATAAAATAATCATTTAGTAGAAATCTCAGGGTTGGAGTTACTGTACAGTATTGATAAAATAGCTACATATAATATATGAAAAATGACTGACATGAATTTTACTAGCTAATTTATAAATTTATAGATTTATGGGTTTATAAATTAGCTAGTAAAATTAAAAAGGATCAGATGGACATTCAATTTTAAAATAGTATTTGAAGTTATACATAGAAACTTTTAGTAATCTATCAGCTGACAGTAAATAAAGAAGGATTAGCCCTCTTAAACACAAGACAATACAAAGCATTCAGGATGAAAACCAGGGAGAAAAACATGCTTAATTCAGGAAAAGGATAACAGATAGCTACGTCATTAAGGGACATTACATGTCGGGAGTCCCCAAGAGAGAGCAGAAAAAGAGGGAAACATGGTTCACGTAGATAACAGCTGAAATAAAAGTTAATAGTAAATGAGTTTAACAAATATTCTGAATGGAAATACAGTTGTGAAGAATAAAAGCCATAGTGTTAGGAACAATAAAACACTGAAAACCAGAGACAAAGAGAAAAAAATCTTTAAGGTACACAGACGAGACAGAAAGAACAAAAACATAATTTCAAAAACACAAACCAGGAAGTCCATTGCCCCTCGACCTTTTCCCTGACAGCTACATTCGGAGATTGACTGTTTTGCGTATTTTAATTCTGGTTTAAGGTATAGGAAGGGAGAGCCTTAACTTTTACAGGGGAGAAAAAAAAATCCCAGTCTTACATTCATCTTGGATTCACTCTCTTTGCTCTAAGACCCTGGTCAACATGTGTTGGTGGCAGTTGTAATAGGAGCAGTTGCAGCAAGGGACGTCTATGCGCATATGAAAATACGTGATCATAGGAGGGATGGCCCTCAGAAGGGAGCAGTCCCACCTCCTGCTTCCTTTCCCCCTCCATCCAAACACTTAGTCCTGGAGGTAGACACAATCAAGAGAGAACAGAATAACTATGGCTCCAGTCTTGCGGAGGGACAAGAAAAGAGAGGAGTTTGGAAAAACTAGAAACTAAACGGGAACCACTGAGAGGAATAAGCTCTGGGAAAAGAGCCCTTAACTGTTACTGTAATCTTGAGGCCAACCGTGAACTGTCCATCCACAGATTTAAGGCCAAACCATCTGTGAAAGGCTTTAAAGAAAAGAAATGAAGAACTCCAGGATGCCTCCATTTCACCACAGACTTCCCGACTAACCCCTGATTGGCACAGACTTTACTTGTATTGTCCTGGAACATGTCTGAAAACTTGATTAACATTTTGAAGTTGAAGCATGTAGGCTGGTCAGAGCTTGCAGCTTGAAGTTGCCTAGTTGTTGGTGTGTGGAAAACAAAGAAATCTCCTTTTCCCCTTATCTTGCCCTCTCCCACCCATGTTCCTCCCTCCCTCTGCCTCCCTTGATTATTATCTTCTCCCTTCTATGTGGAATTGAAAATCCTCACTTGGGCTTTTCTGCATGTATCCTGGGTATTCTGTACTTTTTGGCTAATACCCACTTATTAGTGAGAACATACCATGCATGTCCTTTGGGTCTGAATTACCTCACTCAGAATATTTCCTAGTTCCATCCATTTGCCTGCAAAATTAATGATGTCCTTGTTTTTAGTTGTATTCTGTTGTGTAAATGAACCACATTTTCTGTATCCATTTTTCTGTTGTGGGACATCTGGGTTGTTTCTAGCTTCTGGCTATTATAAATAAGGCTGCTATGAACATAGTGAAGCATGTGTCCTTGTGCTATGATGGGGCATCTTTTGGGTATATGCCCAAGAGTGATATAGCTGGGTCTTCAGGTAGAACTATTTCCAATTTTCTGAGGATCTGCCAGGTTGATTTCCAGAGTTGTACCAGTTTGCAATTTCACCAGCAACGGAGGAGTGTTTCTTTCTTTTCCACATCATTGCCAGCCTATGCTGTCACTTGAGTTTTGATCTTAGCCATTCTGAATGGTATAAGGTGGAATTTCAGGGTCATTTTGATTTGCATTTCCCTTTGGACCTGGGAGGGGGCAGGAGAGAAGCCCAGAATGCCAGGTTAATGAATGGAAATATGCAACTGAGGGTGGGGAGGTGAGGGACCCTTTAGAAAGTACCAGAGACCCAGGAGGTGAGAGACTCTCAGAACTCGGTAGGGATGACTCTTAGCCAAAATGCCCATCAATAGGCAAAGGGAACTCCACCTCCAGTAGACAGAACCTCAAATGGAGAGAGGGTTACTAACTCACAGTCAAAATTTCTGACCCAGAACTGTTCCTATGTAAAAGAACTGCAGGGACAAAAATGGAGAAGGAACTGAAGGAAAGACGATCTGATGACCGCCCCAACTTGGGATTTATCTCATTGTTGGGGGAGGGGCAACAAGGCCTGACACTATTTCTGATGCTATGATGTGCTTACAAACACAGATGGGAGTCTAGCATGGCCGTCCTCTAAGAGGTCCTACCAGCAGCTGACTGAGACAGATGCGGATACTTACGAGCTCCCAGAGTCTGAACTACCAACCAGGCAGCATATACAGGCTGGCCTGAGACCCCCAGCACATATATAACAAAGGACGGCGGGGTCTGACCTCAGTGGGAGAAGATGTGCCTAACCCTCATCCTATAGAGACTTGAGGTACCAGGGAAGGAGGATGCCTGGGGGCAGGGCACCCTCTCAGAAGTGAAGAGGGAGGGGGATGGGGTGAAGAATTCTGGGATGGGGGACTTGGAGAGGGAGACGTTTGGGATGTAAAAGATAAAATAATTAAAAACACACAGAAACAACAACAAAACAAAACAAAAAACCCAAAAACAAAAACCAAAGAAATCAGCATTCTTTGTGGATTTTAGAAATGTCCAGGTTCCCATAACCTAATATTTTCAAAATCACTAACTTACTAACCATGAAAAGATGCAGGAGAACGTTGACTCATATGTGTGTGTATGTATAGAGGAATTCTGTGGAATTCTCTTCACAGGGAGATCATTCTTTCTCCAGGAAACAGGACTGTCTAATAAATATCACAGTGTTTCTCACAGAGATGTAAGAAGCTTTTCATCAACTTGTTAGTTAGGGACATCCAAGAGACCCTCCAAGTCTAATGCCACCGAGTCTAATGTGATTCCCTCTCTGAACCCAAAGGAAAGACCCTTTTACTGAAGACAGCACACACGCTGGTCACAGGCTTTGTAGAAATCATTCTGAAGGAAGATGGTGTGAGCACAGCCCTCTCACTCCAGCCACCACACCTTCCCTATTTGCAGTAATGTCTTTTCTACTGAAGCTAATTTATTACACCAATAAATCTCTCCTTTCTTAAATTGCCTTTCTTAGGTGTTTTATACAGCAATGAGGTCAATGCATTAAAAACTGGTTAGATATCTATTGATTGTCCACGAATAATAAATAATTGGGATCCTAAAATAATTTGTAGAAACTAAAATTATATATATATATATGTATATATATATGGACTAAAATGTGGATATATTATAAAATGTGGATATATAAAATCAAAAAGAATTCAATAAGTCAAAGATGTATCCTGTGTTCATGAACTGGAAGATACAAGTTAATAAAAATACCAGTGTTGCTCAAGATGGCCACACAGATTTGATATATTTACAGCATAATATACAGTATAAGGATAGTATAAGTTGTATTTCACCAATGTAAACAAGTTGAAATATAAAGCCAAAGGAAATAGGTTCATCAAAATGGAGGAAAAAATAAAGTTGACGGACTCACATTACTAAAATTATAAAGCTGCTGGTAAAGGCATAGACATAGAGCATTCAAGTGGAATAAAATTTTTGTTTTTGTTTTTGCAAATATAAGTGACTTTTAATAAAAACCATTTGCAATATATTGAAAAGGTTAATATTTTAAAAGTTGATATTATGAAAACTGAGCATTTATATTTAAAAGCAACCTTAACTTGAACATTTATATTTAAATCATTCTTAACTTAATAATTCTACCCACTACAAAAATAAATATGAAGTAGACCACAATTATTGGGGCAAAATGTATACTTTAAAATTTTGAAGAAAACATATTTGGGACATGAGGTTTGTGAAGGTATCCTGAGATAAGACATTAAGGCATAGATGTAGAAGGAAGTGTTGGTAAATCTGAATTTATTAACACTGCTGTGGTATTACCACTGAGTCTTTAGGAAAGAAGGAACAGTTAGAAACTGGAAAAAATATTCAAACAATACATGTTCAACAAAGTACTTGTACCAAATATTTAGACAGTTCTGGAACCCAAAGGTAAGAATAAAAGCCCCAAGTTATTGGCATTCTTGAATAGCTGTTTGACCAAAAGCAGTCTATAACACGCATATGGAGGTTAAGCATCACTAGCAGTTAGGAATATTCACATTAAAACTAAAACTTAGACAATACCACTACACATCTGTTAAAACACATAGCTTTAAAAGACAGGTCTGGACCATTTGCTCATCGTTGAGTAGAGGAACTGAAATATTCAGAGCATTCAGGTAGGTTTTTATTTTTACAGGATATGTCTGATAGATTCCTCTAAACTAAGGGTTTTTTCCCACATATGAACTAGCAATCAAGCACTTAGCAGTTACAGACAAAACTCTAACAAAATTTCACATGGGCCTATTTATAATTACCCAAACACAAAATAATTCCAATAAGTTACAACAGGTTGATGGCTTCATAAAGCAGAATAATTTTTAGCAAAACAATGAAAAAGTTACTGATAAACACTTCCACTTATATTAATCACAAAAACATTATTGTGGATAAAAAGAGTGAGTCTTCAGAAGGTATGTGCTATGTGACTCCGTTTTAAATAACATTCCCCACATGACAAAACCACGGGGGAGTTGATGGAGAATAGATAAGTGGTAAGAATGTGGCAAAGTTTATATATTATTGATTAAAGGACTTTAGTAATTAATAAATGATAACCGGTCCTTTGATGCAATGACCCTAATCCTAAACATGCACCCAAAGAAATGAATGTGTCTACACAGACACAGTAGACACACACACACACACACACACACACACACACACACACACACACACACACACACACACACACACACACACACACACACACACACACACACACACACACACACCAGACATAGAGACAGAGAGAAAGAGAAACAGAGAGACACAGAGAGAAAGTAGCACCATTTTGAAAAACCAAGAATTGAAAAAAATCACATTAAAGGTATAGGTAATTTTTTATGTAGTTATACCATGGAAATGTTGAACAAAATGCTTCAGGTTAAAAAAAGGCAGAGTATATGTACCCATCTATGGAGAGAAGAATATAACTAAATTAATCTACGGCACTAGAAGTCAGGACAGGAGCTGCCTTTGAGGAGGAGTGGAGACTTGATGGTGTCTGAGTGGCAGAGGCTGGGTGAGCCGTAAATGTGTCTCATTCCTTAATCGGAATTGTGGTTACAGCATAGTGCGTTCCCTTAACTGTTATTGAGCAGAAGAAATGGTTTGTGCAATTTTCTATTTGTGGACTAATTTGTTAAAAGTAGCTTTTAAAAGAAACAGTACTTTGATGATAAAATGTGGAAAGTAATCTATTGGGATGGAATTTCACACATGGTTAGTAACGGAGGAAATACTTGAGTGATAAATATTTAAGGGAAAATAAATGCTAGTCAATTAAGGACAAGTCTCCAAAAACTTGAAAGGTTCCTCAGGGTATGAATCAAAAAAAATTGTTGTAAAATTGTGCAGAATAATGGAGATAGGAGAAAACCAACCTTTATTGAGAACTTTAGATCCTTTGCATTGGCAAAGAAAGTGTACCAGATCCTAGTTAGGTCATCACAAGAAAGATCAGTACTGAAGAGCACGAGGAGAGAGGAGGCTGCAGCTTCACTGCATTAGACACAAGAGGAAATGTCAATCTGACACAAAGAACTGGGGAAAGTACATCTTGCCTCTTTTTGAATAAACAAGAACATGAAAATCACCTTTTACAGTTGGTCATTTCTAAGCCACAAGAGGGTCATGGTGGAATTGCCTAACTATTGTATTTTGAGACACAGGAATCAGGTTGAGTTAAACTTTTAGTTTAGTATTTACATAGATGCTAGTTTGGATCCTTTTTGTCTCTACCTTATAAGAAAAGAAGAAGATGAAGATGAAATGAAGATGAGAAGGGAAGACAGTGACTTAATTTTAACTTTCAGCTTTTAAACACTAATAATTCAGAAAATTTGCCTCAATCTCAAATCACTATAGTTTGAAGCACAGAGTTGGGCAACATTCAAAGCCCAAATCTCAATTTACAATTTTGTGGATGTGATTAACAAGGAAATCTGGAATAATCACATACAGAAACATGCACAGAAGACATCGCAAGTCTTATCAAAGCTGAGGGAACCTGTAAAAGCCTGAGTCAGGGATTCTTATTTAATTTAAAAGTCATTGTGAGAAGATGACCTCGACAGAAAAAAAATTCCCAAGGAATTGAATATACATGAGAATGAGAAATTGAATTCTTCCCTGCATTGTGGCTGCTCCTAACTAATGCCTTGGTACAGATAATAACCCCCAAATCTCAATTAGATCATCCTGGAGGCCAAGTCAACCTCCTCAAGGAGTGTCATTGGCTCCTCAGTGGTGGGAAAAACATAACACTCCTTAAGCTTAGTATATGTGAGATGCTGGCTTACATTGTAGAATTAACTAATTTTAATAGCTGTGGTCTTGGGCACGAGAGCTCCCATCCTAGTGGTAAGGATGCATACACTCAGCAACTCTAATTCTAACAAGACGAACAGTAGTGACATCAACATTTCGCCCGAGTATCACAATGGTAGACTTGATGGACCTTCTGGTTAACCCTTCAGAGTGTCAGTGCTGAAGTGTCAGAACAGCTCCTGTCAATAGGGTTTCAAAAACCCCACTGTTTTTAATGAAGCTTCTGATACACTAGTATCCTCCTTTATGGGGACTTATGGTTTTGGCAGTAAAAACTAAATAAAAGAAAGGCCGAGAAAATAATTAAATGCTTCACTAACCTGCAAAGTAAGACGAAGTGAAAAGTTCCATAGAAACAATTGTGTCAGTAAAGTCTGAGGATGGGACTTGTCTTTAGAATGGAGACAAAAGCAGAAGAGTACAAGAAATATATTACAATCCCAGCAATGCATTTGACACAACATTTATCAAAACTTGAGTGAATTATGATGAATATGTGGTTGATCAGTCAACTTTATACATATTAAATTCCATCTTTCAAACAATGATAATAATAACATGTGTATTGTAGATAAAGAAAAATTTACAAATGTCCGTCCAATATGATATAATGCTTTTCATTGACTTTGAAGCTTACTGAAGTCCACTTATTATTGGAACCAATAAAAGAATTAAACAAATCTCTTTGAATGCTTTTAACCTATGAAATCGGTTACATTCTATACAAAAAGCTAAAGCTACTAAGTATAAATTAAATAGATATTTAATAATACGGCATAACTTTTAAAAAGAAAGCTCTAAAATCTTAGAAGTCTGTTAAAGATTTGCATCTAGAAAAGTAGGACAAAATTTATTTTAAAATCATAATGTCGAAAAACCCTGGGTAGTTCTCCCCAGTGGAAATTGTTAATTTTCTCAAATCAAATATAAACATTATGGTTCTTCAGAGTCTTTCTAATGTTAAACTTTGGTTGAAAAAGGCAAGCAAGAAAATGGCAATTTGTTACCACAAAACTCAGGATAGTAAGACCCATTATAAACCTTCAGAAATAAGACATGGCATCCGAAACTTATGGGTGCGGTGGATAAAACATGAAACCCGAAACACATATCTCTACATACGGACATTTTGTAAAAGGCAGAGCCAGTGCGATGAGCCAGTGGATACAGAGCATTTGATAAATCATTATGTAGGAGGATCCCAACATCACATGACACAGAAAAGAATTCTGGGGGCCTGGGGAGACGACTCGGTAGATAGAGTATGGATCCCATCACCCACGTAATCCCAGGGCTAGGAAGCAGAGACTGGAGGATCCCTAGCCAGCAAGCCCAGCTTGTTGGTGAGCCCCAGGGTCATTCAATAGGAAAGGATAGCAAACTATAAATTTGAACAAAAGGAAAATGTAATGAGCAATAATGATATGAAAATAGTTTCAATCTTAGATTCAGAGAAGTATAATTCACCAAGTTGTGAGAAGCTTACCTACATGTCACCCTTATTTGGAATAAAATGCGTGAGTAGTCTGTGAACACACCTCAGGCCTGTGCTTCTACAGCAGGAAGCCAATGAGGACTGAGAAATGGTGTTCACTATTGCAGATGCTGTAGTCTTGAGCTCACTTGAACCGTAGGTCTAGACCAGTGGTTCTCAACCTTCCCAATGCTGTGATTTTTTAAATATAGCTCCCAATTTTGTGGTGGTACCTAAGCATAAAATTATTCATGGCTGCTTCATAACTGTAATTTTGCTACTATTATGTAAATGTAAATATTTCTGTAGGTAGAGATTTGCTAAAGCGGTTGAGACCCACAGGTTGAGAACCATGTTCTAGACAATCTAGTATGGCAATGAGCTGTCCAGGGGGGATAATTGTATAGTTCTAATAATTTTTTTCCTACTAAAATGATACTTTGGTCTTAGACCATATAGGAGACGATCAGAGAGCACAGCAATGACCAGAGATTATGAAAAGACAGTGCTGAAGCAGGAAGGTATGGCTGCAGTCATCATCTGGTGAGTTACAGGGGGAATTTCCCAAAGCTGGGCACAATATTTGACAATAGGGTAATTTAACTTTAGAACCATCTTACATTTAGGACTCTAGCTTTCCAGACATGCTTCACCCTCACCCCTGTCTCTGGCAGATGTCGATGGTCTCTTCCAAAAATGAGAGCCCTGGATATCAGTCTTTGACATGTTTCATCATCACACAGCAACCTTCTTTAAAGTTTAACCTTCTGTCATTTGTCTTATGTATGGAAATAACTTCCAAGTTTGTCTTTCTAAGCCAGTCCTCTGCATATGACATTTCCAAACAGCATAGATCTGAAACTGAACTCATTTTACACCCTTTGTTTCTCCAATCATCCCATTACATTATCCTATTCCTTCCCATTAAAAAACAAATATATTTTCAAATTATCTCTTATTTATTTATTTATTTATTTATTTATTTATTTATTTATGTGATGAATGGATAGATAGATAGATAGATAGATAGATATGGATGGACAGATAAATATATAATATACACCTGGTGTTTGCATACATAGACATTGAAAAGAAACCTGCTTTCTATTAGACATATTAGACTATCACTTAAATGATGATCTCCTTTTTAACATAGAGTCAATAATCTTGCTTTGCAGGATTCTAATGCTATGTCACCAGCATCAAGAAACTCATTGCAAATGCAAATATTGAAATCTTTTTCTAGTCCCCTTGTATCATAAACCCTGTGACTGGATCTTGTGGTGGGTGTTTTGATAACGCCTCAGGTGATTCTGTGAAGGCCAGACTGAGAGACATGTTGATCCAAAAAATGACCTAACCAGGCACATAGCCAGAAATTTGGAAAACGTTTGTTTTTCTTTCCTACAAACAATCAAACTCCGTTGGGCAAGGGCGTCCAAACAATCAAGATTTTTCATTTTACCCATTCTCTGCATCACAGCTCATTGGTTGTCTACGTCCTCGCCGATCTCTCTGCTAAACCTCTAAAACATCTACATTCATCCAATTCCTTCTTCTTAATGCTATGAGAGCAAAGTTCTCAAGCAGCAGATTGTATATTGGTGTTTTGAAATGATTGCCGTCTCCCATACCCATTGCTGGGTGAAGCCACACTTCTTAGTGAGCACTCCCTTATGTCTGACTAGAGATACAATCTTAGTACCTTTCTCCCGTCTGCCCAGCTTCCTTCTTAGACCTCCTTTCTCTTCTGTAGACCTTACCACCTTCAAAGCAGCAATTCCTGTAGGCATGGAAGAGCCCTGGCTCCGTGACATAGCTCCGTGCATTAGCCTGGAAAGAATGGTGTCTTTAGAATCTGCAGGCTAGGCTCAGCTTCTTACCTTTAAGGTATCATAAGCTCCGTATGTTTCAATGGGAAGATAGCAGACTCCCGTCTGGTGTTTAGTTGTGAATATCATAGCAAGAGAGCACACTTGACTGCTCTAATATCATCTCTAGGAAAATATGGATTCAGATCTGCTGACGACATTAAGTTTTTGCCTCACATCTTTTTTCTTTTTATGGCCTCTTGGCCTCTATTGGCTGGGTAATTATCGGCATTGACTTTTTTTAATCTGTCACTTGTATACCACATTGGCTTATATATACTTTATTTTCATACTGTACATTCGTTTGTCATCATCTTGCCCCTGCCTGAAAACACACCACTAACCAGATACTGTCAATCACACCTAAAAGGTCAAATGAATTAGGTCTTTTATTTTCTTTCCCATCCTCTGACAGAGCCAAGTTCCTAACTCTAGCTCAACCCTCTGAAATCCTTACTAGGAAATTTTAACTCTTATGGAGAACTTGAAGCTTGAATTCTTCATCTTACCTGAGAATACCTTCATATCCAGGGTGTTTTCTGGGCTTCTCTTGAAGATGAGTCATTATTTTATTTCCTAAGCATAGAAATCCAAATTGTACTTAATGGTGTAACTACAAGGGAACTCTAGAATCCTCCATAGAACCAGTTATGATTAGCTGATTAGAACCAGAAGGAATGGCATCCTGCCCTTTGTTTAATTTGGTCATGTATCTCATCGAGCCAAAGGACAAAGCGAAAATCCCTTGTGTAATTAGAGGAGAGGATTCTGTGAGCCTGACAACACCAAGGCTGAGGAGATGGTTAGCTCGGTGATGTGTTTGTGGTGGGAGCACGAGGTCCTGGGTTTGATCTCTAATACCCTGGCAACAGCAAGCTGTGCTGTGTGTGTTTCTAACCTCAGTGATGAATAGGAAGAGACAGACAGATCCCTAGAGCTTGCAGACGAGGCCGTCTAGCTGAATCAAGGAGCTCTAGGTTCATTGAAAGATCCTGTCTCAAAGAGTAACACGGAGAATGACTACAGAAGAAGTCTGATGCCAACTTCCGGCCTCCATGCTGCATATGTATGCAAGCACAAACACATACGTGCACACACACATACACACACACACAGCATACAACTGTTCACACTTACACAAACACCCACAAAACCCTGATGTCTCCACCTGTACCCACACCCTCACTGACACACAGCTGTGTATGCACACTCACCCATGCACAAACGTCCCCCACAACTAGTATTTTCAGTTTTTCATCATTGGAGTTGTGTGTACAATTGGTAGGAAGGTCATAGCCTATGTCCTTCATTATTTCTTTCTAGTTAGTGTTGATTAAAAATTGTCTTAAGAACCAGATTTTTATTGCAACTGAATCCAGGAGCATCACAACTATATTTATCCCTGAAAGTCTCAACTTGCCAGTGATTATCAATTAGTAAAAACAGATTTTAAGGATTAAAACAATAACATGCAGTATTTATCTTTCAAGCCATACTTCTCATTACGAATTCTTCCCAATTGGCCTGTAAAGGGCACTGTTGTCTTTCTCTATGTAGAAAGAGAAGACTTTCAAATTTACACCAGATTTTTCTCTCTTTTCATAATTACCCGTGTGTAAAGTATGCTCATGGGTTTCTGTAGCATTCAAGAGCTGAAAAGAAAGACTGTTTATAATCATCCACAGATCCAATACGTGGTTATCAAATCTTGTTATTCCATCCTATGATAGCTGGTGGTAATGACATCCTGAAGTTCACTGTTGAAAAACAATTGTCCTGCTGTTTTCACATGTTAACTGAAACACACACTCTGCGGTAACGGTGTTCATTGAGTGCTTTCTAAAACCGAGGGGACATGTGTATTTTAATAACAAAACCATAACATATTTCAATGAATGAAAGATGGCAGCATTTTAAATAGACTTACTTTGACAAAGTAGCACTGTCCAATTCCATATCAAGCGATGGTATGCAAAGATCTCTCCATGACTTTACTTCTGTTCACTTGTTCCACTGACGTGTGTTGTGCCCCTGTTTTGGTCTAAGTCTGTGATAGGTTACCGGATTTGGAAACATCCCTGGAATAATCCTTAGACATAGCTGAGGAGGGAAGGCTTAACTTCTTGCAGGGGTTTTGTGTGCTCTGTGCCACAGACAGGACCCATGTGGATAAGCCCTGAACTGGCTCTCAGCCCTTCTGTTTTCAATCTGTCCTGGGATCTGATCTCAGGTGTGTCTCTTTCCCTCCTGCTCTATGTGTGTATGCAACAAGTTGAATGCTGTTAACATTGTCCAGAAATTCAGAGTGACAGAACCGGAGGTGCTGCAGTCTGGGACTCTTGGCTTTTGTAAACTGGGGAGAATGGCGGAACGCACACCGTAGCTAGCTAATGACTTCCGCATCTTCTCATATAGACTCTTCTGCCCAGCCATGCAGGAATAGGATATGTATTAGACAACTAACATCTGGTCTGAAGATCTATTAGGACCATATGCTTTCCTCGGCTACATTATCATCCGAGAATAGATTACGGGAAATCCAAACCAAATGGGGATTTGGGGAAATTTTCAAGGATCACTTAATAAAGTAATTTTGGTTTTCCCTTTACAAGGAACACAGTACACTGCTGAGACCCAAGGACAGCTTCAAAGCAGAAATAACCTGAATAAATAATCATCATTATCATCGCCATATTCCTTACAGCTTCAAATGGGAAACAGAATCTGTTAATTGTCACAGTTACAAACAGATAAATCCTGCAAGGACTTAACTTGAAAGATAATGTTTTACGAACCAGGCTTGTCTTCTAAATGAAAAGCAGCAGCTTTTCTTCTACCTTAATCTCACCTAAATTCTTCCCTAATAGTACTCCTAGTGCAATAGTGACTGGCCATGCTCCTCTCCTATGGATCCCCTGATTCACTATTGTACGATGTTCATGGCTAAATGATAAAAGCCCACGTTTTGAGTGCATAAGTACAAACACTGACAAGCTATTCCCAAGACCAAGTGTTGGGAGAATAAGTGGAGGTCATTGGGTATTGACTTTCCAATTAGAACATAAGCCTTTAGACTTGAGAATTTGTCTCACATCAAAATTCAATCAAAGAAATGGAAACTGCCTTTGGTTTTAAAGACCAGTTGTTTCCATTCCTTCCAGGAATTGGATTTACACAGAATTTAGAGGAAATAGTGAAGTATGAGTTATGACATCAACCAGAAGGATGGGATTACATTACTGCCTCTCTACCCTCAGCATCTTACCTAATACAGGGTAATTTTTTTTATTTCATCATAGAGAGGAATTAAAGTGAAATGGAAGTATGTTTTCTCAAAATAATTATAAGTTAAGTGTAAACATATGGTGTTAGGTAGAAGGAACGTCTATAAAGTCAAGTGGTCCATATTTCATTATTTTTAAGTCCACAATAAACTGAAATATTTGACAGAAGAACGTGAACCTGCACAGGGCCATGTGGAAGGCTTGACTCTACCACTGTGCTAACTTGCTGGTTAATATGGGGCATGTTTCGAAGGCTACCATGCGCTTCTCGGCTGCCTCATCTGACTTTGCATCATGGGAACTGAGCTGGCTGAGAGCCCATTTAAATTTGAGAGGTTTATATTTGCCTAATAAAATTTTTGCTGCTTTCTTGCTTTTGCACTATTGCTCTTGCCACTGCCTAGAAATTTTACAGCTAATAGAATTCCCCTCTCTGGTTATTGGAAAATAAAAATGTCTAAAATAGGAAGTTTGGTATTTTACAAATTGTCCTGGGAAATAGCTATGGGTTGTAAAGGCAATTATATTAGTTATAATCAACTTTAACAAAAAAAATTAATGGAGTCTGAAATGATATAACAAAGCAAAATGGAGCTGAACCCATGCTGGATTGCGGAAGTTCAGAGTATGGAGTCTTTTGAAAAACTTAAGTTTCACAATATACTGTTACCTTTACAATCATACAAACATCTTTGTATTGAATAATAAAAAATCTACATAGCATATTGTGAACATAAAAAAAATGTGTAGAAAACACCGAATAACAAAATGAGCTTTGCAAATCTCTCTTGAGTATTGAAAATAAAACACAATGAAGGCAGTTTGAAGTTAAAAGTTTACAGTTATAAATGGTTACATTAGAATAAGTTAGAAAAATTTCAATAAATAACCTAATTATACACCTCAAGGTCTTGGAGAACCAGAAGAAATCCAGACTCCCAGGCAGCAGGTCTAAAAAAGTATAGTGAAAAGGACAGAAAGTAATAAAATAGAGATTGAACAGCAGAATCCATCAAACAAATATTAGATTCTTTGGAAAATTAAATAATGACAACACTGTTACCAAACTAAACAAAGGAGAGAGATAAATGCTAAATAAATAAAATTAGACATGAAAAGAGGAAGAGTACTACAGATACAGTGAAATGTAAAGAATTGTTAGGGAATATTTAAAAACTGATATTGCAAAAGAAATAAATGGATTACTAGAACCATATGACTTAGCAAAATCAAAAGATAGAAATATTTATGGATATTCATGGTAATCAATATGATTGAAGCAGTAACAAGAATCTTGAAGGAGAATAAAGGCTCCAAAAAAAAGTGGATTCTATGACAAACTCAATCAAGCTCTTAAAAAAGAGTTAAAATCAATGGCTCTCAATCTGCTGCACGAGATAAGAGCAGAGGGCATTTCCAACTCAGGACACAAAGCTATAATTACCCTAATACCAAAAGCAGATAAGAACACCGTAAAGAGTAAAACCATAAAACGATTTCTCTGATGAACATAGATGTGAAGTGTCAGTTAAATTATAGCAAACTGGGCTGGGGTTGTTCTCAGCTAGTAGATGGCTTGTCTAGTATGCCATAGGTCAACTCCCAGCAGGTTGGCAAACATCTGAAATCTTAGCTCTAAGGAAAGGGGTCAGGAGGAAACATTTACCAAAGTGAAGAGAGCCTGCAGAATGGGAAAGAATCTTCACCAAGAACGTATGAAACAGGAAATGAATTTCAAGGGTGTGTACACGACTACAAAATTTTTACCCCCCTGAAACTAAAATACAAACCAACAGACCTCACAAATTAGCCGATAATTAAGTGGTCTAATAAATTGAGTAAACAATCCTCAAAAGAAGAAATACAAATGTCAATAAATGCTTCAAAAACCATTGGACACTCTTAGTCATCATGGAAATGCAATCTAAAGCTGCTTTAAGGTTGCCTTTCGCTCAATCAAAAAGGCTACCGAGAAAACATGGTAACAGATGTCAGCATGGATTTGCTGAATGGGGGACCCTTACGCACTGCTGGTCAAAGTGTAAACTCATGCAGACACTGTGCATATAAAGACAGTGGTTCATCAAATAAACTAAAGATACCATTTAAAGATAACACAGCGTTTCAGGTGCACAGTCATGATTAGGTCAAGTCTCACTGATATGTGCATCTGTTTTTGTTGATATTCACAATAGCCAGGAGACAGTCCAGATGTGTAAAAACACATAAATACATAAAAATGTGATCAAAAATTGAAATCTGTGCATCTATAAATCAAAACTGAGCTGTCATAACTGCAAGAAGATAGAACTAAAAACCATTGTGTTTAATAAAATACAACAGACTCCAAAAAATACAGCATGTTTTTCTCTTATGTATGCGACCTAGATTTAGAATGTGTGTGTGTGTGTGTGTGTGTGTGTGTGTGTGTGTGTGTGTGTGTGTGTATGTGTGGTGAAACTATCAAGGGCATCATTATAGATGAGTAAGATGTGCTGAAGGAGTAGGGTAAGGAGATGGAAGTAGGATACTGTAATTTTTAAAAAGCAGAGGAAGAACTCAGGTTAAGAAAAAGGACCAGCAAAGCAGAGAAAGAAGCATGTGAAAGTAGGGTAGAGATGAGTGATAAGAAAGTATAATAATCATACACACACATATACACACACACACACACACACATATATATATATGACAGATGATAGACAATATATGATGATACATGATAATATATATGATATATGTTATATAATAGATGAAAGGTGGTAGATGATGATGTATTATGTATATTTACATATATGATACATGATATATGATTATATATACTTATTTATTTATGCCATAATGAGGCTGATCATTTTATACTCTAACCTAATATTTAAAACTTAAAAAAATATCTAATTTAAGAATGCTGGAAGGGACTGCATTCAGAGATTGAGAGTTAAAACATTAACAAACCTTTTCTAAATAATTTATATAAAAAATTAGCAATAACCAAGAGCGTGTTTTCGCCACATCATTAATGTTCCAGTCATTTCTTATGTATAAAATATGACAGCAGAGAACTTTGCTTGTTACTACTCTAAGCTAAATGTTGTCTAATTTTTAGTCAGTTTAAATCAGAAAAACACAGTAGAATAGACTTCAAAAGTGTACAAAGTCTGATGTGGTGAATAGGCCTATAACCCTAGCATTCAGGAGCCACAGGAATGAGTATAGTCCAAGAATTAGGAGGTCTAGCCTGTGCTACATAGTAAATTCTAGGTAAGCCAGGGCTACATCACAAAACAGCATCTTTAAATGAAAAAGGAAAGTCAACAGAACCATCTTTTTCTTAGCACCAAGACTCTGTAAAGCCCACTCTACTTCACGTGCTGCATGTTCTGACTTCTGTGTTTCTGGACATCAGTGAGGGTCATAAAATACTAGAAAAGAGAGAAAGAAAAGTAATTACTTCATCCAGCAGATGTAACTATCAGAATTTTATAATAGTAAGGTTCTTCACCCTTTATTAAAATTATTAAGCTTTATTTAAAATATTAGACAGTTCACTGGGTGCAGGCTCTTGTCATGCACTTTATCTATGTCATCCGAGGAGTTCACGTGGCAACGGCAGACAACTGACCCCAGTGAGGTGTCCTCTGATCCCCACATATGTTCCAAGGATATATGTCTACAACCTATCACCAAAATAAAAGTATAAATAAGTTAAATGCAAAAAAGCCTAATATCTTCTGAAACATCCCTAATAAATGTTTATAGATACAGGTAGGTATATATCAGTTTTAAACTGATTTATGTCATCTTAACTATATTTTGAGACAGTATTATGTGTTCAAATTGAAAAATTACTGTGCATAAGGGATAAGAATTAAAGTGATGAAGGGCTTTTCTATCATCTTAACTGACACTTATTTTTAATGTCAGTTAGGTTGATGACATGCTGTACAGCACAGAACACGTGATCTTCAGAGTTCTTTATACACTGGTGATATATAGCACATCGTCCACATATGAAAAATGGATTTTCAATGCTAGTTGCCCCCCATCTCCCACACTGAAGACTGCCTTGCTTGTGACATAGAGTTGCAATTGTTTAAATAAAGATTGTCCTAGAAATCTTACTACATGGAAAATATGAGTCAGATTTCACTTGGAGAAAACCCTGGAAGTGAAATGTAAAACATTCAGTTATTTTTGTAATATAAAAAAATAGTGTACTTTCCCTTAAAATGTGATGTCTGAAAGTAAATATATAGCTTTGAGTCTTATTATTGGTTTTGAGTGAGCTACATGCTAAATTCTACTCTTGAAATTTGCAAGCTGTGTACTTGAACTAATACGTGAGGGTAGAAGAGAGCTCAGTTAAGCAGTCATGACACATGTGCTAGGTCATGAGTCACCACCCAGCAAGGGCTCATAACCATGCCCTCGAACCCCTGAGTCAAACACAGGAACTTTCAAAAGTCCATCTTAGTCTCGACGTCTGTGAAGCTGAGCGTCGTGTGAACTCTTTCTGTGTTGTACCTGTTTCAGAAACGACAGCAGAGCCACTGACAATGGACATCAAAATGCAGAGGAAATTGGTGGTGTTCCCCTTGGAATTAATGAAAGTTAGAGGTGGCATAAATGTGGGGCAATGAGAACGGAATAAATGAAGGAGGACTATATAGTCTTATGGGCTGCCACCTTAAACTCTCAAATGGTCATCTTGTTATTTCTGTCAAGAGAGTCAGTGTCCTGTACAGGGTTCAAATGTGGACTCTTGAATAAAGGTTAGTGGGTGCAGCTTTAGCTCTGTTACTGATCACTGGTATTAGCTGAGATATATGTCACTTATCTCACTGACACCTTCTGAATAGTAGATAATGTCCACATGGTAATTAGGAATTTGATAGAATGATCATTGTCGTAACATTTAAAGGCTTAGTGTATTAGTATAGTAATCCAGGGAAAACGATGTGTTCCGTTATCCCTACATACAGTTAATGACTAATTAACAATAAAATGTTCACTGTGGGCTACAAGGTATATGTATAAAATATTAAAATAAGTGTGCTCATCATTATCATCCAAATATCCCACACAGCGTAGTGTTCTCTCCAGGATTTACAGATGCAGACAGGTTTCCAGGGGCCACCTCACACTTATTTCAGTGTGGGTTTGCAAGTGGGAAGTGTGTGCAATGTTAGCTGTGCTCTTTATTGTGTGGTATTGTTTTGATACAGAGTTCAGCTTTTATTTGGCAGTCCAAGATGCTTTCCTCATGACTCCGTAGAGTCATATGCTAAACCTATCGCATTCAAGTAAGGAAGCTAGAGTCTTCTATGAGTGGACACGTGCACACACAGGCCCTGTTAGTCCTCAGAATTCACATACATATACTTAGCACTCAACTCAATGGTATATTTGTGTGTGTGTATATGTGTGTGTTAATGTGGGGTGGGTACATGTGGGGGACACATACATACCTGTGTATACATACAGGTGGAGTCCGGAGGACATTTTTGAGTTACTCCTCAGGGGACACTAAGGTCCACTAAGGCCACTCCTGTTTTTTGTTTTTTGTTTTTTTTGCAAGACAAAAATCTCTCACTGTCCTGGAGTTTACCAAGGAGGCTAGGAAGACTGAATGGCAAGCCCCAGGGGTCAATCTATCTGTCTCTGCTTCCCCAGCACTGGGATTAAACATGCACACATCACAACTGACTTTTTGATTTGGGTTCTGGGGATTACACCTCTAGTTCTCATTCAGTGCTCTTGTCAAGCTCGTTACTGACAGGGATGTTCCCCAAGCACCCCGAGCCTTCCACTGGACATTTTTAGTTTAGTTAGCTTCAGTGCAGTTGACGCGTTCCTCCGTCTCACGAAGACCACTGTTAAGCGTTAGTGCGCTCAGCTCCCTCCTCTGTCCTCTGTTGCCACGGGAGTTTCCCCTTCATCCTCTTTATATACTTGAGTGCGTGTAAATTTCCCTATAAAAACCACATCAGTTCTGAGGTTTTCTATGGAGAGTCCTTCTCGCCCCAAACCTTAAAATGTACTTCACTGACTTCGATATTGATGATGTTCACAACATATGGTATGTCTGGATTCACTCGTTCTCCAATGGGATCTTCTTTTGCAGTGGGCAATATTGGCTAGTTCCCATTTAAGGGTATATAAGGAAAGATGCTTGAGTTCTTGTACCTAGGATGATGGGAGCATCATCCTGAAAAGGGAATCCTCTTTTTCTTATTCAATGTGTTTTATTTATATATTATTATTATTATTATTATTATTATTATTATTATTACTATATTGCAATATAAGATTAACATACTTTCAGGAATTGTTGGAATTAGTCTAGACTAATTTAGTAGATTATTAGCATAGACAATCAGTATAGACTTAATTATGCTGGTGATAAAAATGCCCTTCCAGAGCGTGTGTAAGGAGTAGGGTTTTAAGGTGATGGAGGGGACGTGAAATGGAAGAAGAGAACCAGCAGAGCTTCCCAGGACTTTGCCTGGTTTAGTCTTTGTAAATAACCCAGGACTCTGAAGGATCAGGACATGGGAGATGGAGGGTTCTCATGTGAGCACAGAGTGTTGTTCCCCATTTCTTATCTGTTTTGTCTCTCGTATCATCTTACACGTCAGTGACAGGAAGCAGGCCCCTTCTAACGGCACATGTTGGAAGATCGACAATACTGTCAAAATAACGCTGTTTGTCCCAGTTTGCCAACAATGTGTTGGCTTAGCGTTGGGAACAGGTATTTAAAGGAAAAAGTGATCATGACAATAAAGGAGTGTCAACACGGAAAGGGTAACGACACAGACTCCCATCTGCATGTGAAGACAAAATCTTCTTTCAGTGTTGTTTCCCAACACAAGGTAGTTTTGCTCCTTGCAGGGAATTTAGTGATATGTGTAGACATGTTTTATTGTCATATCTGGAATGGAGCATTGCTGATAGTTAAAGAGAGGGCACCAGGGATGCTGCTAAATGTCCTATCCTGTATGCAAAGGACAGCGCTCTACCAGTGTGGCCAGATGACAGCACTTGAAGTTTCTAACAGAAGCATAATGTTTTGGTTGTATATCAGCATTGAGGAATAGGCTTCTTGCTAATTTTGATAAGAGCAGTTGCTAACTATCCTTCAAGATAAGATGCTGGATAAAAGAGTGCTTCGGGAGCTACATGAATTTCCTGTTCTTACAGAAGGTTACAAAATATTCTCACCAACCTGTTGGATGCACGGTAAGAGAGCTGCCATGCTCTCCATAAATATTCATCACTATGGAAACCTTCCCACATCCATGCACTTCTATAACCTTAAATGGCAAACACATCTTTTCTAAGTATAGTGGGAAAAAAGCAAATAAAGTCCTCTATGGGCATCCTATGGAATAATTGTCAATTCTGGACCAGTGTGTACAGCCTGGCTGTCCAATATGACCACGAAGGAAATGAACATTTTTTGGTGTTCAGGCCCCCAGCCTAGAAACAATTCATTCAGAAAGTGTGGGATAGGGCCTTGATGGTACTTCCCCCAGGAAATTCTAAGGTACAATAAAGGCCAAGAATCATTTGGAAACAGGAGGCCAGCTCAAAGTCTTTATACATAAGAACCAAGTAGATGGGCCAGTCAAAATGCTGAGATCCAAAGTTCATAAGCGAGGTTCCATCAAAGTGAGCCTTGAGTAATCTCAAAGATGCTGGCCATAGTTGCTTAAGGTTGCCAAATTGCAAGGAGAAGGCCGTAGGTCCCTGCTGACCCTGTGCCCCTTCACACACTCGAAGAACTGAGAGCAGAATTGTTTCTTCCTGTATTTGAAGGGCAACACCGGGCTCTTGACAAGAATAGAAGTAAAAGACACACACGGCAACAAGGAGTAAAATTTGAATCCATCTCTAAAAATTTCTACGAGAAGGGGAAATGGTGTAAACAAGCCATCTGTGTTGTGATGTGAAACACATTCCCTTGTGGTGGCCCTTGCGGGGTGCCTTGATTATGTTCAAAAATGGAGGGGAGCTTGCTGCGGGACCGAAGGCAGCAAGAATCCTGGTCGTCGTGTTTTCTCAATCTGCATAAAATCACCCTGTGAGGAGATGAGACATTCAAAAGTCAGGCGATGGATGAAATAATATAAATCTAAGAATTAAATAAGACCCAGTATTGGCAAAGCAGCGCTTTGATACTGCTCTATATAAACACGAAAATGAACTGTTATATTTAGAAGCGAACAGATTCCCATGCAGTTTGTCCTTTTTCTATCTATAGTGTGGCTCCTTCTTGTCGTGCACTGTACATTTGATGGCAGCATGTGGCTGTGGCAAATGTCCCCAGGAACAGATCCAAATCAGAAGTTCAATTTTCTTCAAGCTTTTAAAAATTGCTCCAGGGGTGCAAAGTGATTTTTGTTTCCCCTAAATTCTCATTGTATTTTAAAGCCCTGAAACACAGGTTATGGAATTGGGGTTGGGGGGGTACATGAGAAGGAGCAGGTTTGCCCACTTAAACAAGCATTTCATATTGATTTTTCTAGGGGAGACAAATTGTTAATGAATATTTTGAGGAATCGTTTGTTCCATCTCCGTGAAACTCCTTCCTAGTTTTCCTCTTCGTGCTTTCCCCTCTCCAACTTTCCCGCTGCCCTTGCGTTCAAATGTTATAGAGGATTGGTATGAATGGCAAATCGTGGTTGTTGGAAGGGCCTACAGCCAGCTTCAGTTACCGTTAGCCAGAATGCCAAGGGAATTCATGGGTCCTTAGCTCTGCCTTCAATAAATCAGAAGTGGTGATGTTAACTCTCATAATCAGTGTAAGGATTAATTCTGATAGTGGAAGACTTGTGGGTATTGGTTAAAGTAATGCCATTCAGCAATGCAAAGGGCATATTCAAAACAAAGACTCAAAAGTCTATGCTATGTCAAATGAAAGACACTAGAGTAGAGTAGATATGAAGAGATACCATATTCTCTGCCTACATTACACAGAACCGTAGGGAAAGGAGTGGGACCAGTGGCTGCCAGAGGCATGGGGAAGGGATGACAACTCAGTACAAAATGGCAAGGGAGACCTCTCAGGGACAGGGTGACTGTGGGTTAAGCTTTACAGTTATTAATTCACGGAACAATGAAGCTAATTGGGCAATTATGTATCAACAAACTTATATAAAATGTTTCAAACAAATATAAATGTTAAAAAGTGATGCCATTGTGAAAGTGCCTGCATGATTTCCATAAACGGGCAGAGGGCTCCTCTCCCATAATCCCTAGCCTCGGTTTCACAGCCACATATTTTAAATGCAGTCTATATTTGAGTACAATTGTTGATCAGTTCTTTCCTTTTTCACCTTTGTCTTCTTTCTCCCAGAGCTCCAACAGTCTTGATGCTCCTAA
The DNA here is from genome assembly GCF_011064425.1 of Rattus rattus. NCBI lineage: Eukaryota > Metazoa > Chordata > Mammalia > Rodentia > Muridae > Rattus > Rattus rattus. Next base: position 130,582,846 of record NC_046157.1, read on the forward strand.
GTCAGGTTATCTCACCCTCTGAATTGGGGGCAGTGCCTCTCCTTTTTACCTTTGCTTTCTAGAATTGACATGTTGGTATTTGGCTCACAGAATTTCTGTTTCTCCTGCTATGATCTATTATTTTCTGAGCAGATACCTCACGCTCCTCACTATTATGATGCAATATAAATTTATTCTCAATAATGTGAATTTGTTTATCATTCACTTTCATTTTTTTTCTGGTTATTTTTCTCTTTCTTCTTTAAAGATTGGATGTAATCTGTGAGGTGTTCATGAAGAAATTAAGACTGTATTATTTATCTAGATTAATTTGAGGGCAATTAACATCTTGATAATGATCTTTCCAGTAAAAGTTTCATGCTTACACATTTTTAAGTCATAGGGTGTATTACTGAAGAGAATTATGTAATTATTCCCAGGCTGGTTCTGCTCATTAACAGATTGTTCTAACAGTTTATGTCTTACTAGTCTATTCCTAAAGTTCTCAGGATTGTATGAGGAACCTGAACAGATCACACCAGATCGAACACTGTGAAATTCAGTCATTTTTGCACAAATATCACATTATAATATTAAGTCATTTGATTATTTCAGACCCAAAACATCAGAAACTGTATGCCAACTGTAAAGAGAAAGCCAAATATTATAACACACACACACACACACACACACACACACACACACACACACACACAGTGGGGGGGGGAGAAAGCTAAGAGAAATAAGTTCTGGAGATTGCTAGGATCATCCTCAAATATACCTCATTGGTGATGTGGGTCTGAGAGGCTTCACCCAGGCAGTATTAAAGGAAGGCAGCACAAAGATTGATGATACTACAGGCATCAGGAAAGATTGATCAGATCCTTTCCTTGTGACCCAGAGGTCCTCAGAACGTGAAAGAAAATGCTCTAGAATTTTTTGGATGACTTCTTAATGATGATTAAAATGTGCTTTTATAATTATATCAGAGAAATGCTTCTTATAAAAGCTCCTGGCAACTGACCTTTCTTATTCTAGGAATTAGCTAGAATGTCCACATCCATTTTGTTAGATAAAAACCCCACCGCCTGAATTTTTAAAAGCTATTCGTGAGGGAAATATAGTCTGTTTTAAAGGAATTTACTCCCAGAGAGCAGCCCCTAGGCTTCCTGGGAAAATGAAGATCCCCTGTTACTCAATAATTTTCTACTATTGAAAAGTCTGTTCTGACTGGAATGAATCCATCCTGCTCTCATGGTCCTAATCCTCCGTCACAGTGCACAGTAGTTCCTGCTAGAATAGCCTTCCCAGTTACCTTACTGACTGCCTCATGCATTGCTACTGAAATATGGAAACAGCATTCAGAAAAAGTTTTGAAAAGATTTGTCACAATTTTATATAGAAAAGTTTTACACAAAGATGTGATCTGTATCTGTCTGAAATTCATGTTAATATGTCATCCGTGTCAGCTCATGGCATCAGGACTAGTGTAGTCCTTGTCAGCTGAGGAGCCAAACCTTTCTTACTATATGAGAAGCAAAACATTATTTTATGTGAAAATTTGAAATGACTCTTCCTTAACATTTCCTAGGTTTCAAACCATGTTAATAGTAGTTCCTTGACAGTTATAATTTTCATTGTGTTCACATGATTTATGGGATAGAAGAAGTATATAATGTTATATGTATGTTCTAATTCATCTAAACACATTATAAGGTTTTCTTTTCAGACACTTTTTCGCATCTGTATTTAGACTTGTGTTAGCTACCTGATTGGTCTGGATGGTTTCTCAGTATAACCAACTTCCACGTTTATCTTTCTCCCTTATTTTTGTTTCTCAGTCTATTGGCATTGACCTCCTCTATTTCTCCCTGCAGAAAATATGAGCATTATAGTTTTCAACTACTTATGTTTTCTTAATTTTTGTTACTTTGTTTTTATAGATTAAATATAGATTCATATTAAATATTAATTATAATATGGTTTCTGCTAATCATTTACCCTCAACCTTCAGCCAAAATCTTTTTGTTTGTTTCTTTGTTTTTCCATTCAAAATCTGTTTCTTTTGATTTGTTTAATTTGGGTTCCATGGAGGGTGCTGGAAACGATGTAGCTTTATCCCTGGAAGTGAGTGTGTCTTGTTTTTATCTCCCCACTGGGACTCTTTTCTTTGTGAAATAATCCACCGTTCTTTAAAACTCTATGGAGCTCTCAAAGCATGGTGCAGTGTGCACGTGTCTGTTCACTTTCTCTTGTCTTGTATAAAGGGAGAGTCCTTTGTTCGGGGAGAACATGGGGGACAGGACACTTCTAGGACAGTATTCATTTTCCTGCTCTCTTCTATACCTATACTCTGACTTGTCTGGCCTTAACAGATTTCTTCTTTCTTTCCTTCCTTCCTTCCTCCCTCCCTTCCTTCCTTCTATATTTCCTTATCTATCTGTCTGTCTGTCTGTCTGTCTGTCTGTCTGTCTGTCTGTCTGTTTATTTATTTATTTTTATGCTCCAGATTTTATTCCCCTCTCGGTCCATCCCCTGACTATTCCACACCCTATACCTCTTCCCTGACTTCTCCACAGGGTTGTCCCCACCCCACCTACCCTATCAGACCTTCACACACCCTGGGGCCTCCAGTATCTTGAGGATTAGGTGCATCATCTCTGACTGAATCATGAGTCCTCTGCTGTGTATGTGTTGGAGGCTTCATCTCAGCTGGTGTATGCTGCCTGGTTGGTGATTCAGTGTCTGAGAGATCTCTGTAATCCAGGTTAATTGAGACTGCTGGTCACCCTCCTCCTCCTTAGCTTCTTCTAGCTTTTCCCTAATTTAATCAGAGGCGTCAGCAGCTACTGTCCATTGGTTGGATGCACATATCTGCATCTGACTCTTTCAGCTGCTTGTTGGGTCTTTTGGAGGGCAGTCACAATAGGCTTCTTTTGGTGAATGCCCCATAGACTCAGTAATGGTGCCAGGTTTTAGGGCCTCTCCTTGAACTGGATCCCACTTTGGGCCTGTCGCTGGACCTTCTTTTCCTCAGGCTCTTCCCCATTTCCATCTCTACATTTTTTTCAGACAGGAAAAATTATGGGTCAGAATTTGGACTGGGGGATAGCAACACCTTCCCTCACTTGATGCCCTGTCTTTCTGTTGGAGGTAGAGTCAATAACTTCCCTCTCCCTACTGTAGGGCATTTCATCTAGGGTCTCTCCCCCCTCTTTGAGTCCTGAGGATCTCTCACTTCTCAGGTCTCTGGTACACTCTAGAGCAACCTCTCAACCTCCTTCCTCCCAAGGTTCGTGTTTCCACTCTTTGTGCTGGTCCTCAGTGCTTCAGTCCTTTTCCCCCATCCAATATCAGATCATGATCCCCACTTCCCCAACCCCTATCCTCTTTCCCTCTCCAGTTTCTATTTACTATTTTTGTCAGATGGTGCTTTTCTCTGTCCTCATTCTTTTTTAAAATTTTATTTTTCTTGTATATTTTATGTGTTTACATTTTAAATGTTATCCCTTTTACCCCCTTGTCCACACTCCCTCCCCTTCCCCCTGCTTCTGTGAGGATCTCCCACTCCCACCTCAATACCCTGGCATTCTCCTACGTTGGGGAAATGAATCTTCACAGAACCAAGTACTTTTCCTCCTATTGATGCTGGACAATGCCATCTTCTGCTACATATGCAGCTGGAGCCATGGGTTCCTCCATGTGTACTCATTGGTTGGTGGTTTAGTCCCTGGGAGCTCTGGTGGAGTCTAGTTGGTTGATATTGTTATTCTTCCTATGGTGTTGCAAACCCCTTCAGCTTCTTCACTCTTTTCTCTAACTCCTCCATTGGGGTCACCTTATTCAATCTGTTGGTAGCTGCAAGCATCTTCATCTGTATCAGTAGGGCTCTGGCAGAGCCTCTCAGGAGACACATATCTGGCTCCTGTCAGCAAGCACTTCTTGGCATCAACCATTGTGACTGGGTTTGGTGGCTGCATGTGGGATGGATCTGCAGGTAGGACAGTCTCTGGACGACCCTTTCTTCAGTCCCCGCTCCACTCTTCTTCCCTATATTTCCTTCCATAAGTATTTTGTTCTCCCTTCTAAGAAAGAATGAAGCATCCGCATTTTGGTCTTCCTTTTTCTTGACCTTCTTATGACCCTTGAACGTTTTCTTAGGTATTCCAAGCTTTTGGGCTAATATCCACTTACCAGTGAGTGCCTACCATTTGTATTCTTTTGTGACCAGGTTACCTCACTCTGGATGTTATTTTCTAGTTCCATCCATTTTCCTAAGAATTTTATGCAGTTGTTGTTTTTAATAGCTAAGTAGTATTCCATTGTGTAAATATACCACGTTTTCTGTATCCATTCCTCTGTTGAAGGACATCTGGGTTCTTTTCAGCTTTTGGCTGAAATAAATAAGGCTGCTATGAACATAGTGGAGCATGTGTCCTTGTTATACGTCTTAAGAGCTCTGTCTGGACATCAAGACAAGCACACTTCTGACTTCACATGCAACAAGAGCTGCCCTATTTTCCACCTGCTCTCCTCACTGATGTCTCTTACCAGGCATGAGCTTGCTTCCTGATTCTCACACACATCCATCCAGTGAAGCCAAGCTGCATGTCTGTTCCTTTGTATCCAGTGGAGCAGCTATGTTCTCTAGTGCTCAGCTTGTGTCTTTGACGCTTTCTCACGCCACTCTGCACAGGCTTGTCTGAAAAGCCTACACGTGTATATAGTCCAGCATAGCTGTCTCTCCAAAGTCTTGGAATTCTATTGTCTGCTATATATTAGCCATTTTCACTTAAAGAGTTCACAGGAAATTCAAATTCGGCATGTCATAAATGCAGCTCGCTGTTCCCTCAGTTCCCCTGGACACTCATCTGCTCTATATGTGTTGCCTCCAAGAACAGATGACATCACTTTCTACTCTGAAAACAAGTTGCCTTTGATTCATCCATCTTCGTCATATAGGTTATACTATTATGAGCCTCCTCTCAATAAACTCCATCTGCTTCTGGTCACGCCTGCATGTTCTCTTGGTGTCAGTTCAGGCTGCCATTAGAAACAATTAGGACTTCTTACAGGTTCTCCCACTTTATTTCCATCTTACCTGACATTCCAAACTGATGACCCTCTGGATATCTAAGATGGTGTTAGGGTCTCAGGTCAGCACTCATTCGGTCCAGCTGGAACATTATCCTGCAAAGCACCAGCACTGACTCGTATGCACAATGAACAGAAGTTACTACCTCTCCCCAGACACCAAATGAGCAGAGCTGAGAGAGCACGGTCCATACTGAAGCTCATCACTTCACTTCTTTGCTCTTTAGTTTCGAATTCTGATAGGTACAGATTTTTATACTCTAAAGATGCCATGGTCCCAAGAGGAGGCACGAAAGTGCCTGAAAAAATGTTACTGAACTGCTTCCTCTTAGACTCCTTGTGATCCTCAGTGCAACAAGGATAATAGAAGAAATAAATGCTTAAAATTAATAACACTAAACATATCAAAGAGATGTCTTTGTACAAGCAGGTTTCTGTTTTTACTTAAAAGGACTTCATGTGAAGTGACATCAAGATACAGATTCTGCAGAAGTTGAGCTCTAGGTATGTCATTAAATAAGTAACTCCAGCCTGGTAAAAGGCAGGTTGAAGTCAAAAGAAACAAGTAATGGTGAAGGGAAGAAATTCACAAACTTGCCGAACACCGTCAGGACCCAATATTGAAATTACTATAAGATTCACCTGGTTTTGTCCACATAATGTGATGCAGATATTTCAACTATATTTTGTTTATCTTACTCTTCCTATTTCCAAATATGAAGTTCCAAGAGATTAGCAATAAAGAGCTGTACAGTGTATCACCATAGGTACCAGAGTAGCCATCAAGACTTGAATGACAAATCTTTGAGATAAAGTCCAAAACCATAGCTTACAATCTAAGTTGTATGAGCAGCAGTGGTACTGCACTTTCAGTGCCATAAGCATTAGAAAAAGGATGCATAGCAAAACTCAACTGCGAATGGATCAAAGCCCTCAACATTGAACCTTATAGAAGATAAAGTGGAGACAGCCTTGTACTCATTGACAAAAGACAGACTTTCTGAACAGAACACCATTAATATACTAAGAACAAGAACTAATAAATGGGACCTAATGACAGTGAGATGCTCCTGTAAGGTCAAAGCAGCATCCTAAAGAAAGGAAAATAAGTTTTTTTTTAACCAACTACACACTCTATACAGGGCTAATATCTAAAATATATAAAGAACTCAAAAAACTATATGTCAAAAAACCCCAAATAATCCAGTTAAAAAATGGGGTACAATCTAAACAGAGTATTCTCAATAGAGGGAACAAAAATGGCTGAGAAACACTTAAAGAAAGGTTCAACCTTAGCCATTAGGGAAATGCAAATCACAGTTACTTTGAGATTTCATTGTACACACATCATTATGTCTAGGATCAGAGCACAAGAGAGAGCTCATGCTGGCGAAGATGTGCAATTAGGGGAATAACCATCCATTGCTGGTAAGAATACAAACTTGTAAACCTAGTATGGAAATCAGTCTTCCCCTGAAAGATGGGAATCAGTCTACTTCGAGATCTCACTATACTCTTGGGCACATACTGAAAGGATGCTTCATCCGACCACACAACCTACTTAGTTGTGTTTATTGCTATTCTATTCATAAAAGCTGGAAATTGAAAATGAGTTAGATGATCCTCAAAAAAAGAATAAAATAAAAATGTAGCATAGTTACACAACTGAATATTATTCAGTGATTTAAAAATGACACCACACAATTCACAGGTAAATGGGATACTACTAGGAAAAACATCTTCTGAATGAGGGATCTCAGATCCAGAAAGACAAATATAGTATTATATGTTCCTACTAACTGTTAAGGATAACCATGCTACATTCTGTATAACAATAGAGGTTAGGTATAGAGTAAGGGACTGGCAGTAGGCTGGGTAAATCTCCTCAGGAAAGAGAAATAGAATAATCATTATGAATGGATAAGAAAGTGGCTAGAACGAGAGGATCAAATGGGGAGTGGAAGGGAGAGGAGAACAATGGGATTATGAGATGGGCAGCTAAAATTAAAGGCTATTTGAATAGTAGTAAGGAAACCTATTACGCTTCCTAAAATATATACATTTATAAAGGCAATCTAAATGAAATTGTCAAAAAAATGGGGAAGAGTCCCAATTCACAATCTCTTGTCACCTAACGAAGCCTCTAATTCCAGTATTAGGTTACATCCAATCGAGCTGTTGGCCAGGGGTTCTTATTGGAATTACCAAAGCACTCAGGCTATTGCCAATATCATAGAAGGTCCCATTGCTTAAGAAAGCACCTACATAATTCACTGAACATGGAGAAGTCAAGCAGGTGCCCACATAGAAGCTTCACACCTACTTTCTAGTGTCTTGGTACAGGGCAGGTACATTTTTTTTTTATTAACGAGTATTTCTTATATACTTTTCAGGTTATTCCCTTTCGGTTTCGGGCAAACATCCCCTCCCCTCCCCTTCCTTATGGGTGTTCCTCTCCCCACCCTCCCCCCATTGCCGCCCTCCCCCCAACAGTCTAGTTCACTGGGGGTTCAGTCTTAGCAGGACCCAGGGCTTCCCCTTCCACTGGTGGTCTTACTAGGATATTCATTGCTACCTATGAGGTCAGAGTCCAGGGTCAGTCCATGTATAGTCTTTAGGTAGTGGCTTAGTCCCTGGAAGCTCTGGTTGCTTGGCATTGTTGTACATATGGGGTCTCGAGCCCCTTTAAGCTCTTCCAGCCCTTTCTCTGATTCCTTCAACGGGGGTCCCGTTCTCAGTTCAGTGGTTTGCTGCTGGCATTCGCCTCTGTATTTGCTGTATTCTGGCTGTGTCTCTCAGGAGCGATCTACATCCGGCTCCTGTCGGTCTGCACTTCTTTGCTTCATCCATCTTGTCTAATTGGATGGCTGTATATGTATGGGCCACATGTGGGGCAGGCTCTGAATGGGTGTTCCTTCAGTCTCTGTTTTAATCTTTGCCTCTCTCTCCCTGCCAAGGGGTATTCTTGTTCCCCTTTTAAAGAAGGTGAAGCATTCACATTTTGATCATCCGTCTTGAGTTTCATTTGTTCTAGGCATCTAGGGTAATTCAAGCATTTGGGCTAATAGCCACTTATCAATGAGTGCATACCATGTATGTCTTTCTGTGATTGGGTTAGCTCACTCAGGATGATATTTTCCAGTTCAACCATTTGCCCTAATTTCATAAACTTCGTTGTTTTTTGATAGCTGAGTAATATTCCATTGTGTAGATGTACCACATTTTCTGTATCCGTTCCTCTCTTGAAGGGCATCTGGGTTCTTTCCAGCTTCTGGCTATTATAAATAAGGCTGCAATGAACATAGTGGAGCACGTGTCTTTTTTATATGTTGGGGCATCTTTTGGGTATATGCCTAAGAGAGGTATAGCTGGATCCTCAGGCAGTTCAATGTCCAATTTTCTGAGGATCCTCCAGACTGATTTCCAGAATGGTTGTACCAGTCTGCAATCCCACCAACAATGGAGGAGTGTTCCTCTTTCTCCACATCCTCGCCAGCATCTGCTGTCACTTCATTCTTAAAGCCACCGAAGGAGAAACACAAACACCAACCCCAGCAACAAACCCTTTGGTCTATAATGGTGTTCTGCCTGCAAACTACGCTATTATAATGGTGGCAAAAGCTTGTTGGGGTAACTAACTCATACCTGATTTGACTTAAGGCCCACTCCACAAAATTAAACCCATGCCCTCCACTGTTTGGGTGACTCAAAGCCTTAGACTAAATAGCCCAAGGTCCTAGAGTAAAACCAAATACTATTGATTATATATACATATACATAATACTATTGATTATGTATATATATACACACAGATATATGTATATATACATATAAGTGCATGTATATGTATTGTTGTTCTTATGGGTTTGCAAACCCCTTCAGCTCCTTCAGTCCTTTCTCTAACTCTTCCAATGGGAACCCTGTTCTCAGTCCAATGGTTGGCTGTGAGCATCCACCTTTGTCATGCTTTGGCAGATCCTCTCAGGAAACAGCTATATCAGGCTCCTGTCGGCATAAACTTCTTAGCATCAGCAATATTGTCTTGGTTTGGTAGATGTCTGTATATTGGCTGGATCCCTAGATGGGACAGGCTCTGAATGGCCTTTGCTTCAGTCTCTGTTCCAAATTTTGTCTCTGTATCTCTTCCTATGATTATTTTTGTTCCCCCTTCTAAGAAGGACTGAAGCATCCTCACTTTGGTTATCCTTCTTCTTGAGCTTTGTATGGTCTGTAAATTATATCTTGGGTAATCCGAGCTTTTGGGCCAATATCCACTTATCAGTGAGTACAAACCATGTGTGTTATTTTGTGATTGGGTTTCGTCACTCTCGATGATATTTTCTAGTTTCATCCATTTGCCTATGAATTTCATGAAGTCATTGTTTTTAATAGATGAGTAGTACTCCATTGTGTAAATGTACCACATTTTCTGTATCCATTCCTCTGTTCAAGGACATCTGGAAAAAATGGTCTTCTAAGGGATATCTGTGAGTGTTACCACTTCTGGCAGTCAGGAGTCAATGTCACACTGCATAACAAATTTGACACAAGGGATTTTTTGAGGAGGATTCAAGAGGATGGATGCCTCTGCTGAGGAAAAAGTAGCAAATAATTGATTCTTGGAGATGATGAGAGAGGCTTTCTAAAGTGGCCTGGATTGGTAGTGATTTGTGGGCAGTTAGGGGGCTGTTTCCTTGGGAAGGGTAGTTCTTCCCTTCTCTACATTCTCTAAAAGTCTGAGTTCTTTGTCTAGGCTGTGGTCCCATGAGATTAACTCCTTTCATCATTGTGTGTCTACTGCTGTTGTCACCGTCTTCCTTAGGCACCCATATGCTGAGGTAGTATGAGTACCTTTTCTGACATTTCTAGGAGACACAATCTAACAACAGACTTTCCTGTTCTCTGGTTCTTGGAATTCTTCTGACTTCTCTTCTGAAATGTTTCCTGATCCTTAGGTCAGAGCCATGTATCTGTGACATATAAGAATGAGGATTTACAAAGAATTGGTTTAAGATCAGTGGTTTCATTTAAGTTAACTAAGGTTTACTTAAGTGGCAGTAGGGTGTTCTGTTCTGCAATCCATGATCTCAGCAGCTCTAGGAAGTAGGCTAGGGCTAGAGTTCAGGTTAGAGTTAGTGTAAAGAGAAAGTAAATAGAGTGGGAGAAAAAGGAATACATCCAAGAGAAAATTAATATTCAGAATGTATAAGAATTAAAAGCAAATTCAAGAAAATAAATTATCCAATGTAAAAGTGGAGTGATCCAATATAAAAGTGGGGTATGGATCTGAACAATGACTTTTTAGTAAAATAAAAGTTGCCAAGAAATATCCTCAAAGGTATTTTACCTTCTTTATTGTTAGTGAAACACAGTTTAAGAAAAAAAACTTTCCTTCAGTCTCTGCTCCAAAAAGGCCATCCAGAGACTGTCCCTCCTGGGGATCCAGCCCATACACATTACAGCCACCAAACCCACACAATATTGCTGATGTCAAGAAATGCATGCTGACAACAACCTGATGTAATTGTCTTCTGAGAGTCTCTGCCAGTGCGTGACAAAAACAAAGGCAAATGCTCTCAGCCAACATTGAATTGAGTATGAGGTCCCCTTTGGAGGAGTTAGAGAAAGGATTGAAGGAGCTAAAGGGGCTTGCAACTCCAAAAGAACAGCAGTACCAACCAACCAGAGCTCCCAGGGACTAAACCACCACCCAAAGCCTATACATGGACTGACCATGGCTCTAGCTGCATATGTAGCAGAGGATGGCTCTGTTGGGCACCAATGGGGAGAAGCTTGTGTTCCTGCCAAGGCTGGACCCCTCCTCCAGTGTAGGGGGATGTCAGGGCAGGATGAGGAACACCCTCATAGAAGAAGGGGGGGCGGGTTGGGGATTTATATGGATGAGGGACCCTCATAGAAAAAAAAAAAAAAAAAAAAAGAAGAAGGGGGGCGGGGGGATGGGAAAGAGAGTTTATGGATGAGAAACCAGGAAAGGGGATAACATTTGAAATGTAAATAATTGAAAATATCCAATAAAAAAGAAAAGTAGAAAGAGAAGCCCATTTATTTGCTAATGAGAGACAGAAAGGGGGTACACCAGATTGGAAGGGAGATAGGAGAGAATTATAAATAGAATATATTATGTGAGAAAAAATTATTTTCAGTAAAAGAAAAGATAGAGTGCATAGGAGTATTTTATAGTTAGAGCGCTGAGGCTCAGTGGAATTTGTTCAAATTTTGGAACCGAGAAATCAAATGCTTTCCTTTTTTGAGGAAGCCAGAGTTGATCCTGTCTGTAGCTGAGAACACAGATTAGCGTAAGACCTAAGCACAAAGCTGGAATTATAGCAAAGCAATTGGAAGGAAGGAGCATGGGGCGGCTTCCCTTCAAGCTTTGGTGCAGGCTGACTTACTCGGTGAAGGAGTAACACCTAGGAACATGAATCAACAGAGGCCTAAGACGGTCTGGGAGTAATTGACTTTGACTTTTCAAAAAGAGAATTCCTGACTTATTGTAGCCATAGAAACAAAAGCTGGCAGATAACTACTAGATCAAACAACTCATCCGACATAAGGTCAGGACACTCTGCAAAGCAAGGAAGTCATGCAGAAATAATTTACATTTTTTTATCAGATAAAGTATCAGATAAGCTGTCTACCATAGAAACATGCAGGAAACATACAAACCTGAGAGTAGCAAGGACAATTTCCTGTTCAAGGTTTCATTTGTTCTCAGATAGAGACTTGTCAAAATAAGTATACCAAAATAAAATTAAAAACCCTTTGTGCAATTTAAATAGTTTTAATGACCCACATACTTGATCATCTTATATCTCCAAATTCATTGCAAGAACAGATTTCAAAATGACAACCAAATACTTTTTTAAAAAAATCTTCTACCCTAAAATATTAATTACTTCTAGAATTTTTCTTTTTATTTTTTTAAACAAAGTCTATAGTCATATCCTAAATACAGAGAAAGGCAGAAAATTATATATTATAAACAAAATCATCCTGAATATTTTACAATTTTATCTTCCTCTAAATTATTTATGATGTAATATGCAGAATAAGATGTGTATAAATGAAGTTTGACTAAATATTCACAGTTTGGGAATATCTGGGGTCATTTGACAATGCTTTTCAAACATTTTAAGCATAAAAATACTTTACATTATAGTTAAAGGGCAGTGGTATCCAGAGGCCATTGCCGAAGCCTGCGCTGTGATGGCTAATCCTACGGGCCTTATCCACACATAATATACATACATATTTAAGCATCAGGATAAATCTGGCTAGGAAACCAGGCACAGTAATGGGCTGGAGGAAAAATCATGTTATATTAGCATTTTTAAAAGTAAATAACCTGAGGTTTGTCAAATATTTGGTTTGCACTTAGGAACACACAGCATATACTATTCAGAGCAGAAGGTAAGATCCGGGCTAAAGATAAGCAGAAGTAACATCTGGATCCATCAACAGCACTTGGCCTTCAGGTGTGATGCGTATAAAAGGCCTGGGAATTAAAAGTTGGAAATGCTCACTAAGATTTCAAAGCAATAGCTTGTATTATAGGCTGGACTCTTGTCTTTCTGAATTGTATATGTTGGAATCCCAGCTTCCAGTCTTAGCATGTAGCTGTATTTGGAAGTAGGGTGCTTGAAGACATGTTGAGTTCATAGTGGAGTAAGATGTGTGCCTCAAATCTAACATGACTGGCTTTCTTATAAAAAGGGAGAAATCTAGACATAAGCTCGCATAAAGGGACAGTAGCATGTGGAGATGAAGACAGAGATTAGAGGAAAGAGGACTTTCTAGAAGCTAATGATGTAGAAGGATGTTACCAAAACTCCTGAATCCAACTACAAACTATGGAAGCATTCTCCCCCACAGTCTCTCTTGATATCTCAATCTTAGACACACTGCTTTCCAAACCGAAAATCAATTTCTGTCATTGACGACACTCAGATAGATCACTTAGTCACAGTCTTAGAAAACTAGCACAGCTTGCAATGGGAAGGGCTGGATTTTCAGCAACTCTGAGTGATATTGGACTGATCAATGAGAAAAGAGTAGTGGCTACCCCTTTCCTGGGATGATCCCAGTCAGTCTATTTTAATAACTCATGTGGCCTATGTGAAGGTCAATCTTGATGAATAACTTGATTGTATTGAGTTGCCTAGAAACTAAGAAAGCCCGCTTCTGTTGGTGTCAGTGAAGGACTATCGGTGAAGAATAAGAGGAGGAGGAACCACCTTGAATATGGGCACCATCACCTAATGAGGGTACAGCTAGGTATGATTAAAGGGAGATAGGATGAAGCCAGCTATCTTAAACACTCTCCCTCTGTACCCCCTGCTTGCCCAGAGATAAGCTCACCTGTTCCACCACATGATCCCTGCTGTGCCATCCTGAAACTATGAGCCCAAATAAAATTGCCTCCATTAAGGTATTTTCCTCAGGTATGTGATAGAGCAACAGGAAATCTAAGTCTTTCATACCCAATAGCAGCAAAGAAAAACAGATCAGGAACTTTTGGCCAGTGTGTAAGGTGTGGATAAATCGGAACAATATGCATTTTTATGATCTTCAAAAGTAAACAGAGCTATCAGAATTTAATTGAAAAATAGGGAGGTGCTTTAAAGGTTATTCAGAGAATTCCAGTCACCTCTGACTTTCAAGATTTTTTTTACCATGGAAAAAAATCATCAAACTAGGAACAATCATAGATATAGACAGCTGCAATTAAACTCAAGCAGACATGGGCTTTGAAGGATGAGTAGGTAAAGACTGAGACAGGAGATGTCACATGTTGCCAAAGAGAACTGTTAGATGCAAGAAAAATGCTAGAAAAAAGTCTAGACAGAAAGAAAGACAGGGATAAAGACAAACACACATTGGCTAGGCAGATATTCTCTGTTCAAGCTCTGCTTTGAACAAGCATAAGCCATGAAGTAGAAACAAATTACATCCCCAGACTCCTAGAAATGTTGATCACAAAACAAGTTAAATACCCTTTGAGGATTCGTTGAGGATGAGAGTATCCAAAAGACTGAAAATGGATAAAACAACTATACTTCCCAAGAAAGGCCTATGGGAAACCTTTAGGTATGCCAGAACTGTTTTTGGTGGAAATTTAAGTAGATAATCATGTAACTGTATTTGATGTACTAAAGAGAAAAAGGTAGAAATTCGAGTTTGGAATTGGTTTAGAAATAAGAACAGGATGCACTGAAATGAAAAGCCACTCCTTCTTATCCTGGGGTCCTCTTAATCTTCCTGGCCTCCTTGGTCTTCAGGTTGCCGTTGAGTGCACCCAGGACTCTCTTGCCTAACAGTCTCTGGGAAACTGCTCCCACATTCTGGAAGGTCCCTCTTAAAATAATCTTTGTACTCTCTGTCTTAAATGTTTCAGCCCAGTGTCTCCTCTTCCCGAAAGCCAACCCTGAAGACCTTGTACAATGTTGCAACCCACTCCCCATCGCCTCCGGGCCCTGATCTAGCTTATTTTAGTTCATAGGGGGATCGTTTCTTTAATAAAATTACATGCACTGAGACATGAGCACCACTTCTCTAGCGGCCTTTAAAATGCTGATTTTATTAATCCTAGCAACAGTGGGGCATTTGAAGACAGGATCTTTAAAGACAGTTTATTTTGCTTTATTTTATCCTAGCCATGGTACTATGGTATATAGAACAACACTTCGTTAGATGAGTATGGTATCAAGCTAGAGGAGCCTGGATATCAGGTTATTTTTCTTTACAGAAAGGCACCTTCCTTGTTGAAGATGTGGATGGATAATTATTAATCTTTGACTCTGGTACTTGGAAAAGTGCCTGGATTATATATTGAGAAAACAGAGGGGGAGAACAGAGCAGCAACAGAATCTGGAAATACAAGATGTATGTTGGAACAGGAAACAAAATACCCCAGTGTCCCAAAATGGCTAAGAGAAGTGTGTCCCGATGGTGGAGTGTGATAGAGGACCCTTCCATGAGCAAAAAAGATAGAGACTGCCAGTGGCCTTTACAGTCAATGACCCAGCTTCTGAGCCAGGAGGAACACTGTCACCAAATAAGATGGGGGATTACGTGCAAAATGTGCATTAAATCCTCCCCATACTCAGGCATGTTGATAAGCACTGAAAGGCCAGTAAAGAAGGATGGAAACCATCGAATAATGTGCCAAGGAAGGACTGAGCATTCAAAATGGCTTCAAGCACAAGTGGAAAACAATTGTGATAAAGAATGCACAATGCGCAGGAGAGCACCAAGTTGCAGATGACTGCTGGGGGGAGGGCAAATGCTTGCCGTGAGAATTGGGATCACAGTAGGCTGACAAAATACAATTCTTGGGAGCTCTGCTGTGCCTAACACAAATGTGTGTATTCATGATCACAATCAACAAAAGACAGGGTTACTAGAATAAATGAGTGTAAGGAGAATATTAATACAAACCAGCATCTGACTTCAACATACCCCTACCTCGTGCTGTTAGCATTTGAAAGAAAAACATTCAGATTCCTATTCTATCGGGGAATATTAACATAATGTGGTTTTGAAAATTTTAAAAAGACCTCATAATTAATTTAATCACCATTTTGCATAGCATTCCCACTTGTGATCTGCATTTTTGCTTTAAGACTCTTACGTTATAGCTGTCATTCTGATCTAATGAAATGCCTCTTACTGAGGAAGAGAGGAAATTTTCGAATGTTGAGGCTATGCAGAAATGAAGAATGAAACATGTGTCTGTCGCTGCAATTTCACCATGGTAGACTAATTGCAGAGGCCTGTGGGTATGGATTGATGCTGTCGAGTAGGCAGCCCTTTACTGCCGTCGCTCGCTTTCAGGGCGATTTGCATAGCATGGCTCATAGTGCTTTATGATTTTTCTTTTAAAAATAATTCTACTTGTTAGTCACTAAATCTGTTTAACCCTTCCAGTGCTGCCTGGCATGTGGGGCACGTCAAGGAATGAATACATTTATCTCTCTCTCGGCTGAGGAGTTTGGAACAGGGTCTCTAGCTGCTGCACACTTCCGGGTCCTTTCATCCCTTGAGATTGCTCTGCTATAGGCTGGATTCTCTAGGAAGCAAGGTATTATGTGCCAACTTGTTTGGGTGAAAGAACGCCCAGATAACTGGCAAAAAAAAAACAAACAAACAAACAAACAAAATCCCAGTATTTATGAGTGTCATCGGGAGGTTGGTTTTTTTGTTTGTTTGTTTTTTTGTTTGTTTGTGTTTGTTTTTTGTAGAAGGGATTAATTAGCTTTGGAATACATAGGAAAGGATCTTGTGGACAAAGTTCATAGCACCGAAAGTCTGACTGGAGGTGAAGAGTCACGCAAGGGATGAACGTCTCCTTGATCGGAAGCCATCCCTTGTCCTTTGTACCAGTGATCCCGGAACTTTGGTCTTCAGATGCAGCTCAATGCAGTCCGAGCTTGTTTTATTAATGGTCTTTATTCATGGGCCTCCATGCTTCAGCTCTTTCACCGTCCCTGCCGTCTCTCTGTTTGTTGGTCGCAGAAGGCAGACTGTGGCACTGCTCAGCCTCTACACGAGGCATTTTTTCTCAATATTTCTCTTCTATTTGCCTACGTAAGTGTTATGAATTCTGTGCCTCTGGCGGACACTAATATACAGATCCAAGGACAGATAGGTGTTCAGGAAATCGATGGAATAATCGCGGGGCTGATACATATAGAAAAGAAAAAAAGAAAAGCTAGAACCAAAGAGAACCTGGACTACGAATAGTCAAAATGGAAGCCTGAAAGTGGCAGGGTGTGTCTGATATGATGTAAACCGAAGTGGAGGACTTGGTCTTGATAATCATGCACGGCTAGCTATGAGGTACTTAAAAGGGGGTTTGGAAATTCCACTGTTTCTCTTAAACCCGATAGTCGGATCAGCTGACCACTCTACTACAAGAAATATAGAAATATATTTATATAAAAATATATTGATTTATTTCTATTTCATTGAAGTTTTGGTCTTGAATTTTAGTGTTTGCATTATAATTTTTGTTTGAGCTGACTAATACATTTCAAGAGGCTTACCACTGGTCAGATGTTAATGTGTCTTTCTTTGCATTTTACTGGGGGGAAGTTTATATACGTGCCTCTCTGTAACTCTTTAAGTTCTTCTTTGTAAGTCCATGCAATTATCCTTTTAGGATTTTGTTGAAGAAATCAGTCGAAGACTAGTTTGAAAATGTCATTCCAGACACGGAGGCACTGAATTCTAGTCTGGTGCGAGGCACAAGAAGCATGTGCTCGCCTCATGGAATATTGGCACTTAGGTCAAGGGGAACCATCTAAAATGACACAGTGGATGGCGTAGAATGCAGCTCAGATTTAGACATAAACAAGAGGGTAATCTGGCCAGGCAGTGCCTGGCTACTGCAGCGGTCTATCTGAAGGTTATGTTTTATGTTTATTAGTTCCATCCAGATGGTGTTTTATGTCCTTAATAACTTTGTCCCTGACTAAGCCATGGACCTACCATTTGACAAGCCCAGTAGGAAGTGTCTATCAGCAAAAAAAAGTCATTTCATAATCAGAAACATGGCTTGAAACATTTGGACAACATTGTGGAAGGGGCTGGTTTCCTTCATGTCAATGCATGTGGCTGTTGACAAGTGAAGGCAGCTTTTCCAAACTGAACCGAAATTCAATGAGCTCCGGGCATGCCGTTAAAAAGAGTGCAATTCACTGCTAATAGTTATATAAATAATAATTCCAGTGTGAGAACGTTATTTACTTTAATGCACATTTACTTTTAATGACTGCAAATCTAGTGGACAATATAATATTCCAGGCTTGCACACTGGAAGACTGGAGGGTGTGAAGCATGAGTTCGTCACAGATTTACCCCTGGACCTGGGTTCCCTTAGGTCCCTCAGCTCAGAGGTCGAGATCAGCCTCCTCTCCAAGTTAGTTTGAAGCCTTCCTTTTGCAGTGTAGAAAGTGAGTTTCTCATGTTGTGGTCTAAACTCTGCTTCCAAATTCCAGCCTCCTTGAGAGCAGATACTATTTTTTGTCTAAATTGTAGCTTTGTTAAAGCACATATTTTAGACACTGAATATAAACCTAAATTTTCCATTAAAATAAAACAATACTTTTGAATAAAATATGTATTTATAACTCTCCAATAAGAACTAACTAAACTTTGTAACCTATAAAGGAAGTCACAACAATGTTCTCCATTTGTTTTGTTATAGGTGTGCACATATGGGAAAGATTCTTGTCTGGAATTCATTTAGACAAGAAAATTATAGAATACTGTAATTAAAAATGTATTAATTATTTTACTTAAATTTTTGAGCATTTCATACATTAATACTGCACTTAAATAACTTATACTTCCCCTCGTCCTCATCCAAACCTTTCTGTGGCACCATGTCAAATTCATGACCATATCTTCTTTTCATGTATCATGTGCGTATACTAGTATATGTGTGTGCATACATATAAACCATTGAGTCCATTATATCAAAATTATGGAAATGTTCTATTAATGTATATTTCATTTTGGTGACTTTAATTTAAAATAACCAGTGTAATTAGTGTCAAATCTTTTGACTTTCAAATACTATATTTTATTTCTTTGTTCTCCCTTTATCTTTCATTCTTCTCTCTTGTTCTCTTTCAATTAGTCTTTTCTTTCCCTTCTTTTGTTTCCACCCTCGTTTCTTCCTTTTTGTGGTTTGTTGCATGTAGCTTTTGCTTCCCCACCTAAGTTCCAGGAATGGACCATGCTACCAACCCCTACCCAGAGAATATTGGACCAGTGGATGAAAACACAGACATACACACAATTGTTCAATTTCAACTTGCCATTTTGGCACAATTGCTGGGTAGTACTTATTTCCCACCTGTAGAAGAATGCCCTAATCAATACTCTTAGCTCCATACCTCTTGCTCAGTTACATCTAGTCCCAGCCAAACACTCCCAACTGCCCTCCTGTAGGAGCAGTCTGTGTGGTCACTCTGTCTGAGATCTCACATAGCTGGTTACCCTTTCTCCCTCAGAAGCATGGTGAACTCTCTGTCTCTGTCTCTCTCTGTCTCTGTGTCTCTGCTGTGTCTCTGTATCTCTCTGTGTCTCTGTGTCTGTCTCTGTCTCTGTCTGTCTGTCTCTCTCTTTCTCTCTCTGTGTTTGTGTGTGTGTGTGTGTGTGTGTGTGTGTGTGTGTGTGTCTCCTTAGTCTGTCTGCTTGCCCACAGGGATCCAGAAGTCCCACCTATTACTTCTGCCCAGCAATTGGCCCATGGCTTCTTTACTGATAGATCAATTACCAATTGGGAATAGGATCTTAGCATTAGAACCACCCCATATAAAGAGGTTCATCATTGTTTTGTTTAGATAGACCGCATATTTAGCATTGCTTCTGATGAGAATCTAGATTCCATGCAAACATGTAATTGTTAAAGAAAATTGTGAGTGTGACCTGATTTTTATGCTGTACTCTAATTATAAAATGCTGCCTTTGAAATTACTTTATAGTTGTATATATTGTAAACTGTTTTGCCTGGAACACACGAAACAAAACTAAAAACAATTTTGTATGGTGAAATCGTCTTTATTTATTCACACATCCAATCAGTCAAAACTAATCATGATGCATTTCATAGGATGAGCTCCGGCTAGAGACAGCTCTGTTCTTAAAGAACAGAATTACAGAGGTGGCCCTGAGTGCTGTCCTCTGAATCTACGTTTAAACATGGGTATGGTGGCACATACTCATAACTTGAGGGTTGGGAATGCAAAGAAAGAGGGTTATTCTGGCTCTCATTAAATTGATGAGTTCTGGAAAAATATAAGAATACAAGACCCTATCACAAAGAAAGAACACACTTGTGCCAGCGTACACACATCTACACACACAGAAAAACATTTTGTTTTGTTTTTAGTGTAAAAGTCTATTTCCTTGCCTAACTCAAAAAAAACCCTGTAGCGTTTTCTCTCCTCCATCTCCCTTCTGCAGGCCCTTGCCAAGATTTACAGTTTGCCCACCTGGTTTTTTATTGTTTGTTTGTTTTTATGTTTTGTTTTTTCACTCTGATAAAATTGTCTTTGGCTTCCTTCTGACTCCATCCCTAAATGTTTTTCTTAAGAAACTGGGAACCCTGAAAGAAAAACCCTGATTATCTGGTAAAAATACTACGTGCCAGGTTTCAATTAAACAATTTTGTCTGTTTTTGAATTTGGAGGTAACAGAGGGCTCGCAAAGTCTAACAGGATAACAGCATTATTGTGATATTTTGTTCAGTTTTAGACATCATTTTGCCCATGTCCTGAGAACCTGAGTGAAATAGAATTTGAAGATGACAGAGTCATTTGTTTGACAAAGGAATTTTCAAGTGAAAAGAGCAGTCACCCAGGTGCTAAAGAAGCAACAGTTACAAAGATTAGTGTCACTGAAGAGACATCTCTTTCTTAAGGAACATTGTGGCAATAAGAAGGATAGGGTCAACCCCAGTCCTTGAGGGCTCTGTCTTGCAAAAATTCAGACTTCTCATTTAAGGGGGGAAATTCTAAGAGCAAGGAGTTCCCTACTTGTCAAAGCCAATTGGCTAGGACCTGTTTCTCCACGTTCAGTATATGGAGAAGTAGACCTATTTGTGGTTCGAGGTGTACGGCTCCATCATGAGTTGACAACAGAACCGGGTAGCATCCTCTTCGTGGCACTGGCTTTGGAGCATGA
The DNA here is from genome assembly GCF_011064425.1 of Rattus rattus. Classification (NCBI taxonomy): domain Eukaryota; kingdom Metazoa; phylum Chordata; class Mammalia; order Rodentia; family Muridae; genus Rattus; species Rattus rattus. The sequence goes on from NC_046157.1 coordinate 130,603,633, forward strand.
AAAGTGAGAGGTTGAAGGAGGGGGCCTGGGTCTTCCTCTGTGGTTTCAGAAGGCAGCTGAGATCAAGCTGAGGCCACTGTGTGAAACTGTCAAGGTGAAGCCTATGTTGTCAAGGAGATCCCTAGATATTAGAGATGTTAAAACTGGGCAGTGTGTTTCGGGATGGGAGTGGAGCACTATAAGCCGAGGACGGTGCCAGCATGGAAGAGAAGCTAGAGAGTAAGCTGAATGGTTGACTATTAACAATCTCTGTGACCCAACAGATTGACTATCAACTGCCTCAGGGACCCAGAAGATTGCATTACAGGGTTCAAATTCTAGACAGGGAGCTACATAATTTGGTGGTGTTTTCTATGCTAAATTTTTGTCTAATCATTCTTTATATTCCCAAAGTCTTCCCTTTTGGAATAGAAATGTTTACTTTGTCCCATTGTATGTTGGCAGTATGTAACTTCCTCTTTACTTATGTAGCTTGCCATTGAAACATTGCTTCGAGTCTCTGGTGAATGTTGAATTTGGATGTTTAAACAGGGTTGAAAGTTTGTTAAATATTATGGAGACTTTTGAGGTTAGATTACATTATGAATTATGAGATGAACATGAAGGAAGCTTTTGAGACAGGAGATGCAGGTTAGGCCTAAAAAAGTGATTAACAGTAGGTCCGCGATCGTCAAATTCCATTTACAACATGATCAGACATTCACTCACCTGTGGGATGAGCATACCTGTGAGAGATCATCTCAACTAGGTTAACTGAGGAAGGAATACTCATCCACCATGGGTTCATCTTTCCTTGACTGGGATACTGAGTTGACTGTAAAGAGAAAGCTAACCGAGCATAAGCAATCATTTGTGCTCTGCTCAGGCTGCTTCAAATGCCAGCTGCCTTGACTTCCCCACTACGATGAGCTATACCCTGAAGCTGGGAACCACAGTAAACCCTTCTTCCTTTCAAAGAGAAAAGGAGCAAACACATGAATTTGAAATGGATAGGAGATGAGTTATGCTAAAGTAGCTCAGAAGTGTTTGATGCTTACGAAGAACCCTGCTGATAGAGGGTGATACTCTCTCTGCCCTACAGATTTCTTTGTGCCAAAGAAAACTTGGCCTCAGGAGATCCATTACCCTGTCCCAGTCACCTATGAATAATGGAAAAGGGCCCGTCATCCAACGTCTAAATCCTTATGTTGACCTATTGAAGTCAGAGCGTCCTTTGACTTAAGCTTGCACCATGCTCAGTTCGCCCAGTAACAATCCGAAAGAGAAATCAGTTCTTAGAGGTTCATCTTTATATATAAAAACAAAATAAAAAGAAATGGCCATACTTTTCTGTCCCCAAGAAACTTATCTGAGTCTTGGCTCCATGAAGACATAAATGGATATGAGAACACGTTTTTGTGGTGATCGATTTGAATTCTAAACACCTATTTCAGGCAAATAAACTTTTCACATCATTAGAAAGAAGAGTTGGAAATAGAGCACCCAATCACTCCAGGCAAGAGGACAGAAAGCCATCTTCTTTTCAAATGAACCAGCACAGGAACTATCAAAATAGATGTTGAGCATTTGGCCAAGCTCTGCAGAGCATGTGCCATCCTGAGGCTTCCTCAAGACAAACCTCTCAAAGCTGCTCTCAGAGGGTCCCTTGGTTCAAAGTTCAATCTCTGGAAGAAATCAAGTCCAGTTCTCTACTACCTGTGGCTCTGGACCTGAGCTGAGCTGATGAGTCATGATGTTGTTATCTAGTTATTATTTATTAGTAATTTAGTTATTAGCCATTTTGCTTTCTTTTCATTTTAATATAAACATTAAAGCCAATTTTCCTAGGAACCAATTCTTGGTATGTTTCTCTTCCCAAACATTATACTCTTGGTCTCTAGAAAAATCTTTTCCCAGATAAAATGAACCAATTTTCCTACATTATTTCAGAATTGTGTTGGAAAAAACTGATCATATCTTCTCTCTTTCTTTTTTTTCTTTTTTTCGGAGCTGGGGACTGAACCCAGGGCCTTGCACTTGCTAGGCAAGTGCTCTACTACTGAGCTAAATCCCCAACCTCCTGATCATATCTTCTAATTATTTATTTTTCTGTTAGAATACATTTCTCAGTATGTCAACTGAATTACAACTAATTTAAGATTTATTTCAAATACAAAGTACATGAAGAAAAATGGATTAAAGGACTGTCAACTGAACAAAGCTTAGAGTGTATGTTATCTGGATAAATATATGGTTTCTCTTAGGTACTAAGAGAGAGCGACCATTGGAACTACAATCATCCTTCACAATAAACATTGCTTTTCTTGAAGGCTTCTCCACAGTGAAGATGTAATTGTGCTTGCAGATTTTCTGCTTATAATTAAGACAAATATGCAACAAAGACTCTCACACTTTGTTTAGGTTTGTATCATGATACATGGCATGGTTTTGTGTGAGACATTTATAACTTCTGGTTAAAAAGTTCTACTGAGCATGAAACACACACACCTTGTAGCTTTAATGTTAAATATTAAATTGAGACATTTTTCTTAGCGACAGAGGGCATGGTTCAGTGACACAGTGCTTGCTTAACATGCACAATGGGGTTCAGTCCCCAATACCACACAGTAGAGAAGTCACTATCACAAATACATCAACTTAGGTAATGATGACCCAGGACTTCTGATTTTATGAAACTATGAACATGAGATCATAGGCTTAAAAGGTATATATATTACTTACCTATACCATGATAAAAGAGTTGTATCTATGACATAATATAGAATTCACAGTGCATGTGAAGTGCCCTACAAAATGAACTATTTGATGTTCTGCGTTTGGCCTATCTTGTAATTTTCATTGTAACACATTTGGACTATTTAGGAATAATAAAATCCAGCATTGTAGCGGTGATATAAAATACTGTGCGAGAAATTCTCAAATAGAAAATGCTATTAAACAATACCTTTCATTGAAGAAGTACGAAGGGACCAACTGATTTCAAAAGTCCTTATCATTTAGGAACACCGGCGTCTCTTTTTCTTGCCCTAAACATCTATGGCAGAGGAAACTCAAATAACTAAAGAATGTATAAACTTTTGTGCTTTATACTCCCTGAAAAGTTAATAGCCTGGAATCACTGACACCCTAACATCATTTCCCTACCAGCTTTCCAAATAGTCTAAAGTGATTTTCTCTCCCTAGAAATATTTCCCTTGAGTTTTAGAAATAACTCAAAGTCACAATGACAGCAATCTGCACGGTTCAAGTATCTGCCACGTAATACAAAAAGAGCACTCCATTTTGATGCTGTTTTCTGGAGGGGCCAAGTGTACCCCATCCCTGGATACATCCTATCACCACATACAGGAAAGAACTAGATAGGGATTCGCTAAACAACTTCACTGCATCCAAGCCATTTGCTCTGAGTCATAGAATAACAGACCGAGTTGAAAAAACGTAAACTCGAATCCGTTGAACCAGGACAGCACACCCAGAAGCTGATTTATGACACGAAAGTCACCAGAAAGTTGATCTGCATCTCAGCTCACGGAGCTCGAGATGTGACATGTCACAGAGTCTCTTAGCTTCTGTGACTGCTCGCCCCACATGCTGCCATTTACAGTGCATGGTATACAGTAAATCTATTTTCTGTCAAGATAGGCTGGGTTTTCACAGCTCTGCACGTGGCATCCAGTCACTCTTCTTGGCTCTTCTTGCTCAACATGGCGGAGTCTTGATTTTTTGGCTGATTGCCTCCAATATGTTCAATTTTGGATGGTTTTTAGAGTAGGACTGTGAAATGAGGCCCTAGCGCTGTGAAAAAATGTATAGGTTTCCTTATAGGGCGTATGGGAACCAGCCTGCTTCGGAAGCATTATTCTGAAATTGTAATAGTATCAGGCATTTGGGATACGGCTTTAGGGGGCGGGAAGAAGACCCAGCAGCAGGGAAAGAATGGAAATGCACGAGCGGCATTCGGAGTTGTGGCTGCTGTCTTCTGGGCAGCGATGCGCTCGCTCATTTGTTTATCTGGTACATGTCTCATTTTTCAATTCAAATGTTTAATTAAAAAGTAATATCTATAGGACATCCTTGTGGCTCAGTGAGGAAAGGCGTCTGCGGCCAAACCTGGGGAACTCAAGTTCCATCCTCGGGACCCACACGGCGGAGGGAGAAAACTAACTTCTGGGAATTGTTACATGACATCTTCATCTGTGTCATAGCATACCCCCCCCACACACACACGCTAAATAACTGCATTTTTATATAAAGAGTAATATCCCAACTGCTATTTTAATTTTAAACTTGCCTTCTGTAACTTACATTTTCCTGAAACTAGTTAGTATCAAAAATGCAAATTGCAGCCCATTGAAATGTGTCATTCTCTGAATCCCAATTTAACAATTTCATTCTAAACCCTTTTGCTATGTCAGCATAAATACTATATTTTTTTAACTCTCACCTTCAAAGGCCAGAGTCTCCTTTCACCACAAGATTATTTTGCCAAACGTAACTTGCAGTCTATGGTTATTGGTGCAATGTGGGCTATCTCAGCCTTCTAAGACCTAGGGCATGCTCCAAGGAATACCTCATGGAACTTACCTGAGAGAACCCTGTACAACCTGGTAGAGCATCAGTACCTCAGCCAACAGGACATAATACTTAAGTAACCAATAATTTAGTCAAAGTTTAACAAGAAAGAGGAGCCCAGCTGGTCATAGCAAGCTGGTTTCTTCATTGTTCAGAATATTTAAAACTATCATATACAAAATTTGTCTGAAAGATGACAGGGAATAGACATGAGAGAAATGAATAATAAAGTGTGTAGTGTTCATCTCCCTTATTCTTATTTTGTATTTTTCTCTCATTCCTATTTGAATATTTGTGGGGATATGGATTATACAAATACAATGTTTTTCTTTCTCTTGAAATAGATGTACAAATAACAACATCCAAGTACTGAGAAAATGACACTGGTATAAATGGCAGAATTATGAGGGCTAAAGAAAGTAAATTTCATTTCAAAAGCAGGTGGCAAAGAAACTTAGATTGGGGTGACATTTAATAAGAGTAGGTCAAATAGTGATTGAGAGAGAGCGCAGAGCCTTGCTTGAGTCTTCTAATTCCCTATCCGAGCAGCTGAAGGGTAAAGTAGACCATCTCTAACAATGCGTCTTAACCCTCCCACAAGGTTACGAGTTCACCATACAAAGGCAGAAGAGAATTGTACAGAGTCAATTCTCCCTCTATCTCTTCCTCCTTCCATGTTTCTATCCTCTTCTTTTTCCTCCTTGGGATTCATCAAGAATTTACAAATATCTAAGGAGAAGGCTACAGACAGAAGAACAAGCTGACTTAGAGATTTCATTAAAATCTGTGAAACTGAAAAAAAGGCTTTAAACAGATATGTTTGTCAATCACTCGGTAATTGAGAAGTAGGAACTGCGACTGTGGAGTATTATATATGCAGCCATTCAATTAACTCAGTTCCCCGAGTCCAAGAAAAACAGAGAATGAGACAAGCGAAAAAGCGCCATCTTAGATCATCTGGATAATTAATTTGGACTTCTAATTTGCAAACTATTCTAGTAATTATGGCAATGAACGTTGTGTCTGTATTTACCCACTGTGTGCCGGGCACCTTGCTAGTGTTACACACATATTTTTACCTAAGCAGTGCACATTGTGCCTCAGATTCAGTTTACAGATGATTAAACACTGCATATTTACTTATCCTACAGGTCTTTATGGAATAACTACTATGTGAGGGTTGCTGCGGAGTATATTAAAATACTGAGTATATATGGTGATCAAGCAAATGCATGTAACCATGCTGCCCTGTTCAATCCCTCCCACACCAAGTTCTAAGTGATGCCCAGGTACATGGGCTTGTCTGTGGCAGCCCAATCTGGATGGCAAAGGCTACGTTTTGCCTAACTTACAGTCTTACCTCACAGTGGAATTATGAATGAAATAGGAAGTTTAGAAGAAACACCAAGTTAGCTATAAGCATGAGATGATTCTCAGTGTTTCTGAGTGGTGGTGCAGCATAAAAGCTAGGACACAGTGTCTTCGCATAGTTCGGTCACATCTACACCACGCACCTTAATTATCACAACCACAAGGCTGGGTATTCTGAAAGAACCTAGAGAGGCTTCAGAGTCACTCACTAAACAATACTGCCCTCCTCACTTCTTTCCAGCCTGCTGCTCTGAAGCCTAATACTTACTGAGTCCATATTCCTGACAAGCTCTTCTGCTTAATTTTCAAATCCCATCTTCTCTTGGCCAATCCATTCCTCGATCTTAAGGACCATAGAATTTTGGTGTATAAAGACGGCGGCTTAGAATATATAGTGAACGAGACCTAAACACAGGGCCAAACTAATGATACAGGAGGTAAGAACGTGGTTATGATGAGCACAAAGAGACTGGAGTGGCAGAAGTGACTTATAGCCACACTTTTATGGTGATCACAATACATTTGTTAAAAAATGTAACAGTGTATATTTAAAATTCTTAAACCCTTCACTATGTATAGTAACTCTGCCTATGATGCAGGCAGAAAGTTGTGTACTTGAGTTTTAATACTAGTTTAAAAATGAAGTGATACTCTATTTCTAATTTGTTAAATTATATATACTTATATAATATAAATACATAGTTATGCACATGTATAATATATGTAGTATAGTGTATGTGCACATACATATATAGTATCTAAACACATTTACATGTCTATATAATTTTAAATAAGTATAAAGTGGTAAAATCATTATATGTCTTCTATTATACTAGAAGGGGATTATAATTATTAACAATATATTTTACATTCCAAAATAGCCAGAAAATGGCTTCTATATGTCTCCATATGTCAATACATAAAACATTTCTGAATCTTAAAACTATATAGCTTACAACTTGAAAGAGTGAAATATATAAAACCATAAGTTAATGGGACTTGAGAGAAAGAATAACTATTATATTTCCTGTAAAGTGTAAGTCAATTTAAATTATTCTCCAAAGTAATCGATGCCTCTGAATACCTTTCTGCAGAGAGCAGAATGATTAACACATCCTTACTGAATTGGCCTCTCAAATAGAAAGTCAACTCTTATCAGTTATTACTTGTTAAAATATTAATACATCTTCAAGATAAGAGCTAATAATCAAGTGAGAATAAATATAAAGCTTGGGAAAGCATTAAGGGAAAGATATAACGCTATGAGAGATAAAAGCAGAAGGATTATCATCATTATTAATGCCTGTTTATTCCACAAAACAGAATTGTGTAGGATAACGAGGTCATAAGGCAAAGATTCAGTAGGAACCAACTTGGCTTTGCTGTGGGAACTTAGAAAACTTGGATGTTCTTGTCTCGCATAGTTCTGATGTCCCCTGAAGGGGCTGTTTCCCTCTGTTACCAAAGACCTCTAGACAAACAAGACTCATTGCTGTGGTCCTGAAGCAGCATAAATGTGTCCTTATTGATGTTTATAAAAACAAATATCAAGCTTATTTTAAATACCGTGTCTACGTTTCCTATAAAGACCTAAGAATTAGCACACACTTGTGTGAGCAGTCTGATGGTGTGGATACCTGGGATTTTGGAGGCAGTGACATTGCTGCTATGAATGGCTAGAGGGGCCAGCGTCTCAGAAGCTAGCCATGGACTGTGAAACAGAGCAAGGTACTACTGTGTGAACTGACAAAGAAAAAGCAGTGTAGGGTAAAAACATTGACATGTTCAGTTAAAAATAATCCTTCAAAAGGCCAAAGTTAACAGTTAAAACTGTTTTTTTAATCTAGAAATTGGCAAAAGATTTATCTAAAATGTTTATATTTTTGCCACCCCATAAATCAAAATTAGTTTTCCATTAAAAAAGTTGGATCAGAGATGACAATCTTCTTGCCAATTTTTAGCTAAATGCAAATGGAAACATCTGAGATTTTCAACTGAAAACTGAAGTTTATAGATACATAGTAAAACTACTGCCTGCGAGTGTTACATTGTGAGATCCGAATAGCATATGCAGTAATGAATTAACAGTCATTTCAGATAAAGAAAACAATTAATTTCCATTTAGGAAGTCCACAATTCCAACCCCAAAGCCTATGTTGGTTTTAATGCATGGGGCCCTTTAATGTTAACGGGGACTGTTTGCAGTCTGTTTATTCCCAAAGTCTCACTGAAACTCCTTCAGGGTCCATAGTGAAAGCCAGTTTTTATGATCTGCCCTCCTAGCACCTCACCATCTCCTTTCTGTAATTGGAAACTTACATTTTAGTCTAAGATAATTAATTGGTAAATGGGTTGACTTTAGTCAAGGCATGTGACATGATGGTTTGAGAGACATGACATTGTAAACTACAATCAAATTAATTGACCCATCTGTCACCATCCATAATATGTCGGATGCCTAGAACTGGTTTATTACAGACAATGATAGCACTATTTTATCAATGTTCATCTTTCAGGTCTAAAGTTATATAAGAGAATGCATTGACTTTCAATTATTATTTCATCCTTAGAACATGTTTAATGTCCAATATACAGTGACACTTCACAGACATTTTTGAATGAATGAAATCTTCTTGCTACAAAGTAAGCTCTTTATTTTCCAGAATGCAACCACTCAATTACCAAACACTTAATTCAGACTTAATTTTCAAGCTGCTATGTGTCCTTAATTTTCCAAACTTTTAAATTGTTTCCTCTTCTTGCAACCGTTGCCACACTGTTCACATCCCCACTGCTTTCCAGTCTCTTCCCAGTCCGTGAGCGTGACCAGCATTTCCACAGGCCAAGAACTGCAACGTGGGTCTCTGTCACCTCCTGTTATACTTCTTCTCCTGTCCCCTGCTCCAGAGACAGTGTCAGCTTTTCTGAAAGAGGGAGAGAACCTTGACCTTTCCAGAGGAGTTTTGAGATGAGGGTTCCAAGTGAGGTGCAAGGAAACATTACCACAAAGGTTTTGTTTCTACAGATGCTCTGTGTGTTTAAAGTAAATCATATCGGAACACTGCTCATCAAGATTCCTCATGTCTGCAGAAGCTAGAAGTCACCTTCATATTATATGGTCTTATGGTTTTAAAACACTATCCCGTCAGTTCAAAACATTAGTTAGCAGATGCAGCATGTACTCTGGTGACCAGCTCTGAGTGCGGGGAAGGCGTAGGAGATAGACCACCAAGTGCTGGTGTGTCTCAGTTGCCAAACCATACTTTTGAGATGGAGGCGAGTCCATGAACATAAGAGAGTGTAACAACAGTATAACAGCATTGGAGTCTGCTTCCTAACCTCTGGGGACAGAAGCAGGATGCTAACATGGAAAACAGAAGACAACTTTGCCATGAGTTACAGAGACAAAGTCCACTCTAGAAAAGACTCATTCTTCAGGCTGGAGAGATGGTTCGGCCATTAAAGGCTAGGCTCGCAATCAAAACTATAAAAAAATACTCATTCTTCATAATTAGCTGCATTTGTCCATGTAAGTCCACTGGGGTAAAAGGCAAAGCTAATTCCCATCATGTTGATAAGGTCTTACTAAACCTTGAGATATGCTAAAGTATGCAGTAGGAGGTTCATAATAAATTCATTAAGCAAATATATATCCTTCTTAAAATTTAGGGGAGAAGACAGGCAGTTAAAGACTAATACATTTTAAAGGGACCGATGGTATCTAGCCAGCTCCCCCCTTGTCACAAACTCTTTGAGTGACTAGGGGTACTGACTGCCAAATGTGTTTTAAAGAGTCATTTGAAATGAAGAAACAATTCAGACACAAATAAAATGCAAAAAGAAGAAAGGGGCACTTCAATTTTATATGTTTTCTTGCTTTATTTTTAAGACCAAAAGTAAAATCATTATTTTCAAAAATATGACCAATGTTGCATTTATGTAGGCTAAAACCTCACATTTTTAACAATACATTCTGAAGGAATGTTGCCTATTTTATTCATAGACATTAAACTAGCAGGAGAGCAAATTATGGGATTTTTATCATTAATTGTGTAAAAAGGTACTTCCTTATAGATTAGGATGTTCACCTACACCTCTGGAAGGCATTGACCCTCTCATCAATGTAGAGGTGACAGCAATAAACTACCAGGAAAGCAATGTGTCATATATTTAAATACAAAATTTACACATATCAAATGTTTGTTGAAATATAAACCTTCCCTTGCAATAGCACATCCATGCACATGCAAACATTTAAAAGGTAACACACTACAAAGCACACAGTTATGCTGAATCTGTGTTTTCCAGTCTTACCTATGTGCACTTCAAGAGCTGTCCTCTTCCTCACAAGAAAGGGAGAACTATTGTTAAAGACAAAACAGAGGCTGCCTCTAAGGGGACAGAAGTTTGAGTTTTATTTACAAAGGCAGAGGTAATTCTAGTGTGATAGGATATACTTGTAGGCCTGCTTATTGCTTCGGTGCAGAGACACGGGCAGCCATGGGCCGGGAGGAAAGGGGCTTATTAATGTGTTTGATGCACAGGACCAGAGTCTGTCATAGCCAATTTGGAATGTGGTGCCTCTTTAAAACATAACCAAAGAGCTGGTCTACAACTCCCAATCTGCCTCGGCATATACAAATCATATATGCTGACAAATGATAAAGGGAATTGGAAAGGTTGAGAGGATGAAGTCAATAATAGATTTATCTCCAGACATTTAGCACTTGGAGTGCATCTGTTATGCAATATGTAGACATATTTTACAGCAAATTTGGAGATACCGTGAGCCCACTGGGCAGGGACAATGTCTAATTTTATATTCTATAGAACTCAGAGTTTCACTTCCTTGCTTAATGAGTAAGAGGAGGAGAACCCCCCCACCCCCCGCCAACTCCATGCACACAGAGAAGTGCATGGAAAGGACTTGGGAACGCAACTGTTGGGGTTGTGAGCAGCAGCGGCGGAGTGGGCCAACGGTAGAACAGTGGATGCAGCCGGATGTGAATATTTCATGTACAATAGGAGGGGGACTGGGAGCGAAAGGACAGGTGGCCTCAGAAATTGCTGTTTTTTACAAACTCAGGGGAGGTTACTGTAAGCTTTATTCTGGATGTACACAGCTTTTGAGCTACGTTGGAAATTTTATTTTAAAAGATCTCATTTAAAGGTATTTAGAAATTACTTGGTTGGCGTTTCGTATATCCCCAGCGACAGCTTATTCTTCCTTTACTAGTGCCTTGCTAAACAGTTACTATAAACTACTAGCACTTACAATCCTAGTTTTTCAAAAAAAAAAATGCAGCATCATTTATGCCACTTACATCTATTTATTAAGTTACATATACAAATATATTTAGTTGAGAGAAAATTTGTTATTTCTTCATTCCATCTCTCTCATTTCCCTGATATTCATATATACAAAACCAAACGCATCTTAAAGCTTAATTTTGATTAAATTTGATATGCTTACAAAGCATGTGAAAAGGTTAAAGATGTAACAACAGCGATTTAAAGAATTCTGGTATTTTATTGGAGACGGAAGCTGTCGCCTTCAGTCCTGTGGCTCAGAACTGATGCTCTTAAATGAAGGGACTTGCTGATGGCCCCACTGAAACAGGCAGGGCAGACTCTACCTCATCTTTCTAACACACAATTTTGAAGAGCCTGAATTTTTTAAAGTTTTTGGTTTTGTTGTCAATTAAACTGAATTATTTTTATTTAATCTTTAGAAAGTTATGGTTGTATGAGTGAGAGTGTACAAAAGCTGTGGTGGGAGTGTTTCGTGCTGTTGTGTGAAGCCAGCTGCTTGCGGTTAGAGGACATGACATAATTCTCTCCCCAGGCTACAGGATCCTGGCTTGTCACTCGATTTCTGAGTACACATTTTTCAAGAACTTCCTGTCATAGCAGCGTTAGATGCTAAGTTACCTTAGATGAATGATGAACAGACATAGCTTACGATACTGCCTTAGAACATGCCACTCTCACTGAAATGCCATACTTAAATTTTAAAATTCATATGTAAAGCTTAAAAGATTCACCAGGCTTTTGCTATTTTACTGTTTTCTTTATTTGTTTTTGCGTATAAATTCATGTGCTGCCCTATACTTTCTTCCTCTTGAGAATCAAATTCATGGGCATTAACAATTATGAATAATGACTTAAGAATAACTTTTTATATCTAACTTTGTACCCTACAACAATGCCATGCTTAAATGTTTACTTTATAAAGCAGGAATTGTGGCCTATATGTGGGTTAAAATAAAGTCGCTTCTTTTGGGATTTGCTGTTTTAAAAGGAAAATCAGAACTTGGCATTATCTCTTTTAAGTTTAACCTACACACCGGAAAGCAAGAAGGAACAGGAAAGGTAGTCCCTGCTACCTAACTCTGCTTTTACAAAATCAAAACACAAAACAAACAAACAAACAAAAAACCACTAAGACACCCCACATCCCTTAGAACTCTCCTGCTATAAAATAGCTCCGAGTGGCCAGCCATCGATAGGGGAAATTGGACAACGTGGTTTTAATGAACTATTCTCTGTAGGACTTGAGGTTACTCTCTTGCATAGAAGGATTTAGGAAACTGTGCTTTAACTGTTGTTTTGTTTTTCTCGTTTTCAATGACCTTGTGGGTCAAAGTACCTGTGGGACTCACAACGCAGTCTCTGACTCCATTTAGATCAGGTCCTTCCAATCCAGAAAAATCATAATTCCTAAAATGTCCCCACTAAATCACATGTTGAAAATGATATTTTTGTAAAAAGAATAAAACAAATGCACTAAAGAAAATGCAATAACCAGTCAAACTCCTGCTTGGCTCTAAGGACAGGAAATTGGTAATCGATCATGCTTTCAAAGCACTGTACATACAGGATTTAAGAGACAATGTACCAAGCACAGGACAGTGCATTAAGTAAGATAAACAGGTACTGTGCAATGTATACTAGATACTGGCTATTGTTTGCAGCTGTATACTAGTACTTTTAAATAAAACGTGAGAGAACAGAGCCAAATGTCCCTTTAATGAGAGAAGTAAAGAAACGAGACGAGTTCAATAAACTGAGACATCAGTGAGTCTGACACAAGATAACGACGCACAGCTCATTCAGAGACTGGTTAAATGAAAAGATACTGTGCGGTCCCGCGTACACAGAAATGGTGTCGGGGCCCTCCTTCTGTCCCTGTATGTGCCTTCCAGTGTGAATATGAAGGAGGCTGGGACACATAGAAACAAATGCATTCAGGATGATTTCATAAACAAAATTTCAGACAGAAAAAAAGAAGCAACGTGAAGTTTTGCCTTGGAATTGTGCAAGTGGAAAAGGAAGACTGAGCCCAAACCATCCTGTGCAGCCTTAGTCATCAAGTGACTTAAAGCAGCAAAACAAATATCTTCCTTTAGAGTCTAAATGTTAAAAAAGATACATGAGCATACATGTATTCCTATTGTCCACATTCCCAGTGACACAGTTAGCAAAATAGCATTAACCATTGCTTTTTTTTTTTTTTTTGAGGATGCACACTACTCTTTCCATGAATAAATATGGCTTTGAGGAATTTTCCCCGACCTGTATAAAATGCTATGGCAGATTGTATTACAGCATTTTATTCTTCTATACACAACATGAAGGTCACTCATGTTCTGTAATGAGCGAAGGACTATTTTGCTAATGTTTTCCATATCACATTTCCAACTTGATCTCCAGATTTACCCTTGGAGTCTGGAAGTCGTTGGGCAGACCAATTTATTGTCTAGGGTTAAATGAAAAACAATTCTAAGAGAATGCTGCAGTTGAGGAAAGCAGGGATTCAAAGAATGACTTAACTTTAACCTTAAACAAATCCAGGTGATTCGTTTCCGCTTCTTTCTCCAGTGTGTTGGCCTCTTGTAATTGTTTTCCAGTTTTACTATGGAGAAAGCTACGCTCTTGCTAGCATATATACCCCAAAGTATTCCACAGTGTCTCTGTCCAGTTCACAGGCCTCTCCGTTTTCCAGGGCATCTTTCTTTACTGGAATTCTGTGTGTTTTTCCACACTGTTTCCACCTGCTTCCTTGGGTCCTTTTCCCTTCACTTAGCAACTGCTTCTTCTTCTTCAGACCCAAGATAAAGGAGAGACTATAATACCTTCCCTCAGTCGGCATGCTGCAGAGCATAGCGTAAGTTTCTCTGAAGACAGTGTCATGTTCTTTTCACATATCGTACACACACACGCACACATGTGCATGCATGCATACACATGCACACTCACATATCACTCACATACAAACATTCGTATAGCACACATGCATCGAAATGAGAAATATTTTATCTAAGGATAAAATATATATGAAAAATAAAAAACACATGAGAGGTTATTTTTGGATGGTCTGGCCCAGAGTTCCACTGTGTGTTTTCCCAACAGGTTATCTGAGAAGGAAGCAAAGTAAGAATCAGTTTTGTAGATATCGTGCTGTGTCCTTTCCAACTTCCTCAAACTCCTTGAGGTTGGGATTTTTAAAAAATCAAGAACCATGGGGAAAATATGAAAAAGTATATTATACACTGTTATGTTAAGCCTTTGGTATTTCTACCTAAATTACTACAAAATTGGTCAGAATTCAGGGAAATTACTTCTTAAAAAAGTCATTCTTACATTTATACTCTGAGAAGACAATTTTAGCAAGTCACTCATACACACCAATGTGAATAAAAAGACACTTGTATGTACCACTCAAGATGTAGTTTTTATGGATATATTTCTATAATTGTATATATATTAATTTGAATTACACAAACACACACATACACACACAAACACACACATACACACACATATTGAAGACTATGCAAATTGGAAAAAGAATCTTGACCTATATGCTTTTTTTAAAAGACAGTTGCCACCAAGGGGTTGGTTGCTACAGGGACATTTTATTTCACAGGATGGGTTTTGTTGTCTTTGTGGTTGCTGCTTTGTTCTCTTTCTCCCTTATCCAGTAATCAGAAAGTACAATAGACTCGTGGCAGACACCTAAAGTTCAGAAAGGAGCAATGATTCTAAGGTTTTGTTTTGTTTTCTCTTCACACACACACACACACACACACACACACACACACACACACACACACGAGACAAACATATACATATTGATTTTTTTTTGTAGTACAAGCAGTTAAAAATAAAATAAAACGGAAGCTGATAAGCTTCCCGGGTGTTCTCATGGCGAACTGGAAGAAAACAGTCCTATCCTGAGGTGACATCAGATGCTCTGTGTCCTCCCCTTACAACTGTGTGTTTGCTCCACTTGATGCCTTTGTTGTCTTGACGAGTGACACAGCAACTTGATACCAATCGCCAGTGACTTTTTAAGCCATCAGGTTTTAGGGGCATTTTTTCCCTTCCCTTTTACCAAAAGCAGCTTACGGGAGAATCTTAAATGTGGTCCTAAACATCCTTTATCGTTTTATATGGATTTATTTTTGTCTGAACATCTGACTAGATACACCCAATAGGGACAAGATGTAACTGAACACAAGTTTTAGTACCTGCGATACGGTGGACCCGTAGCTTTGTTATATTACCCATCGTAAACTTTTTAAACCTGTGGCTCGTTTTCAGAATAATAAACGTAACTATTCCATAAAAATATCTCAACACAGAAGAGCCAGGAAAGTGAGGGACGCGAGCAGATGGCACGTCAATCTCCTGCATTTATACAATTTGTTTTTTTTTTTAATGCAAATAGTGTGGGTTGCCTGCTCAAGCCTTGGATATGTGTTCCAAAGATGAGCACATTTTCTTATCTTTCTGGATCAATGTGACATTTGCAGTAATCATAAAATGGGAGCCCATTTAATGATGCTAATGCTCCCTTAATGTAAAAATAAAACCACCTTCTTTATAAAAGCAAACAGATTAAAAGTCCCAAAGAGACCATTGAAATATGTTACATTTGCAGTTGCTGGTAACTAGATGACTTGATTACATACAGGTAAAAAAAAAAAGTGATCTTAAAAGCATTGTTTATGCTTATTAATCACAAAGTAAGCCAGTATGAGCAAGTCAGGAAATGAGAATATATTTGTATAATGAAGCGAGTTAAGTTAAAGATTGCTTTTCAAAGAATGCAGTTAAGTAATTAAGCATCTTCAATTTTTCAGAGATGTTTTAAGAATATACATTTTGTATATTCTTAAAAATAATAGTATTTCTGAGAGGGATTTCTTAAAAAACAAACAAACAAACAAAAGTCGTGTTAAAATTGAAGTAGCTAAAAATATAGTGGCACTGATTAAACATCCAAACTTAATTCATGAAATTGTTCCAGAGCACAAATGCCTTCTACCTCCTGTTTCAAAAGCTCTCTCTGTGCCCTGTTCAATCCCAGTGCTGGAAATCACTCAGCTGCTTCCTGGGGAGCCAGTTCTAAGGATTTATCTCCTTTTTTGTGTATTGTTATATCTGTTTTCGATGTTTTATACACATACCCAGAGGCCTTCTGGCAACTCATACACTTTTCAAAGCCAACTTGAGAAAGCAAATCATTTTCCTTCCTGCTTCAGCAGCTGGTTCTTGTGTACAGTCTTTCTACATAAGTGAGTTATGGTCACTAATTCCAGAGGGTCTAAAAATTTGGCAATTGATGAGAGAGAGAGAGAAAAAAAATCAATATCAGATAGGTGTTAACTCCAACAATGAGCTAATATAAAATTCAGGGTACACCGATGTTATCAGAGAGATCCTAAATGTACTGTTGATGATTCTCTAAGAGAATGGAGATAAAACAAGGGGCCAGGAACAGGTCAGACGTGTTCTCAGAAACAGTAGGGATACAGTGTAGGTATTTGTCACTTTTTATAGACACGATTTGGTATGAAGTCATAATTGACCCTTCATTGATAGCTGGGGCCATATTGGCAGTGGATTTCCAGGTATTTTCTGTAGGATACACAAACCCAGTCTGAGATAAAGTTGATGAAGGGTGGCCTACTTAGACCTGAGGAATCAGACCTTTACTGCAGCACTGAAGCATTTTAGATTCATGGTTAAGATGAAATCATGGCAAGTCAAAATGGTTAAGTCTTATTTTGGAAAGAAAATAAACTTGCTAGTGGGGAGTTCAGTCACAGGGGAAGACTCTTTGTATAGACTTTCAGCCATCTTATTTGCCATAATTGTGTATTTAACACTCACTAAGAGTCAGACATATTTACTGCAAAGCATGGAGAAAGGAAAAAAAATAGGTACAATTTCTGTCTTTGTTGAGCTTGTGGGTTGCTAGTTCTGTTTGAAAAGTGCTTCTCTTAATATCTTTTCAAATTTTATATTTATTTATGGTATGTGTGTAGGGGATGAGATAGGACATGTATGTGGAAGTTAAATGACTGCTTGTGAGATTTGCTTCTTCCCTTCTACTACATGAGTTCTGAAGTTGAACTTAGATTATCAGCTCGCCCCAAGCATCTTTACCCACAGTTAGCTCACCAGTGTGTGATGAAAAATTCTAAAAGTTGATATTAAAACTGGCAATCACATTTTTGAAGAATCATAGAGGATTGAGATGTATATTATATATGAACCAGAAGAAGAAAAATGGTGTTTCCAGTAGGGAGGCACTGAGTAGAGAGGCTCTGTGACAGCGGGTAAGGACGGAGAGGTGAACTAGCTCAAGATGACCCAAGTGGGTCAATGCAAAAGAAGGATAAGCAGTAAGAAGAGAGAGACTCACGAAACCAAAGAAAGAGGACCTTCAGATGAGAAGCTTTGCAGGACATTATGACCACCAGAAAGAAAACATGGAGAACTAATAACTATGACTTTTGAGGATGGTCGTTGTATCTGTGGGGGACCATTAAATGTTTGGCAAGCCAGCAGCACAAACCTAGGTGTGAAACATTCACTTTCTGTAGCTAAGGGATGACCTGGCATTGGTTTACAGAGCCAGTTAACAACTTGCTCATTGTCACATCTCATAAACCTCTTCCCAATTGTACATAACGGCTTGCAAAACACTGCTTGATAGACTATCATTAGACGGAATTCACAGATGTAAATGCTGAATTACTGGGAACTTGGTAACTGAAGTTCTCAGAAATGCGTTTCCTCACAGTTGTGTAGGCAGGCGTCTCAAATCAGGCTCACTGGGCTGACCTTTCAGAGCCTACGCGACAAGACCGCACTGCTTGCTCCTCCTGACTTCTGACACCTCTGCCGTCCCCTGGTTTTGAGCGCATGCCTTCACCTCATCTTTATCTTTTGTCTTCTATACGTCTAATAGATGCTTTAGTGCTGATGGTTATATGGCCAAGCATGACAGCATGTGGGCATCACCCTGGTTATCTAGGACTTAACATGACAATCATATTTCCTAAGACACTGTCCTACAAGGTAGTATTTAAATAGCCCAGAAATGAGAACTTGATGCTATTAGGATAAGAGACATTTCCCAATTGCTGGCAGGCTCCGAGGTACTGAGGAAGGAAATAGAATTGTCTAAATGTAACCACTCTAAGATTTTATTGTTCAACTATTCTATGGAAAGAACAACTTTACTTCAACCTGGATCTTCTGTGTTCTAAGGGTCATGGAGATGTCCAAAAAGTCCTTTGAATAAATTATCACTATTATGCCTTCAGTAACTTCAGGCTTTGCAAGACATTCACTGGAGAAGCCAATGCCATTTTATAGTTCACATGTGGATTATACACAGTAGACTTTTATTTGTCTTCTTTGGAAGAACTTAGCTTAACAAACAATTTGTCTAATTTCTAATGAACTGACTTAAATTTTTCATTAGAAACTTCATTTGAGTCACACATTTAATGCTGGCAATATTTGCCTTCTCATCATAAAATTACATATACATGTGTGGGCATATAGTATTTATATACATAATTTTATATAATATTCCATACATATATGCATACATAACATATATATTATATACAACTGTATATACAGCTGTATATAACCTACACATGAAGATTTATACACATATGCACACACACATGTGCACACACACACACTTCTGTCATGTGCAAGACAGTCTCTTGTAATTTCAGTTCAAATTTTTAACTTCTTGGGGAATTTCCATGGTAAAATTATTAAAATAAAATTTATTCTAAGTATTCTTTGTTCTATCACCGTGTTATAAAAGTTACTTTAGTGACCTTAGAGTTGATACTAAATCAGGACATGGTAGAAGGAGACTGACTACCACTTTAAACATACTGCAATACCCAACTCATTCAGCAGTTATGCAGGATATTATCTCCATTTAATAAATAGTATGTATTGGAGAGAATAGTTCACTAAATGTTGTGGTCACCCAGCTCATTGGAAGTAATCCCTTGACTAGAATTAAGCTATGCTTGACCCTAAAGACTAGAATCATTCCACAATACCTGACTTATTTCTCAGAGCCAATGAGAATTAGGGGTCAAATTCCTTGGATACATTTCTGAGATAGGAGATAATGTCACACACAGCACATTAAATCCTCAAGGGATGTTTTCTGATGACTAGCTGAATATATTATTTTACCACTAGATTTAAATAGTTTCTTTCCTTAATATAAGAAGTAGGCAAAAATTAAGATCAGGCAAATTATTTTTATATTACTAGTGGATCAATGTGACAATGATATTAGAAAAAGGGTTCCTAATCAAGCAGTGTCCACCTTTGAGGTTGCTGTCAAGAAAATGGTCACAGAACTACAAAAAATAATTCTTGAGAGAGACATAGAATACTCTCTTGATGGGATTGATAGAGACTGGTATATTTTATAAAATTTCTTTTGTTTCAGACAAATTTGTGCCATTTGTGTTTCTTTATAATTACATGGCTTACTAATGTTAGCAGGACCCGAGGACATATTTTTCTGACTTACATGGCTTTTATATGAAAAGCACAGTTACAGATAGTGAACTTTCTTATTAAGTCATGGCAGAGCACACATTCTGTGCATGCCAAGGCCATGGCTACTGGCTTATCTTCTCCAATAATCTTTGGCAAATTATGGATGTCACAGGATTTCTCTCTCCAGTGAGACAGATTCATGCTGTTACTTTTTTTGTTTTTTTGAGAAATCTTGGTTGAAAGCACCAACAGTGATATGACTTGGTTCATTTTGTCATTTTTTACTCCCTTGAATTACTACATAAATATTAATAGCTAAACACATTGCAAACAGGTGGAGCTCATTCTGTCTCTGGAGCGCTGCCACCACTATGTGATATCTCAGATGGGTAACGAGATTTTCCATGTGGGGAGGGCGGTCTGTCATTCCATGCCAACCCCATTGGACACACCCTTGGCTTGGAGTTCTTTATTTCCTGTGATATCTCTATGACAGCCTTCTTGGTCTTTTAACAGTTCATTCAGTAGAGCGGGTGGAGGAACACATTCCATTTGAGAACCACATTCACTGTACTGTGTATCTAGTTTCTTCTACTCAGATACTGGCTGTTACTATCATATCATTGGAAGGGAGTCCCCAGGACTTAAAGGTGCATCAGCTATGCATGAAATATTTGTTTGCAAAACATCTGAATTTCTGTGCCCTTGGTGAGCTTTTGAATGAAGGAAGTCACAGAGTTGTGAATGTATAGATAATCGGATAAAGCTGTTTTTTTTTGTCACCTGCTTTGCAAATGCAAGACTTTAATTTAGGTCATTTAGAGTAATTACTTTTTATTTTTACAGTTTATCATTTAAACTTAATTGTTTTCAATGGCTTTAGATATATAGACATGATTTTGTCTCCTATTTATGGTGATTGATCATATATATATATACATATATATATATATGTATATATATATGTTAAACATTTCAAATTTAAATTCAGAAATCTTGCATATTTCCCCTTTGCTAGATATAATAGTATATGCATACTTTCTGTTCATTATTAACATTTATTTTTATAAAAAATAAACACAAAAATTGTTCTAAAATAATGCTGGATGAATGTGATGTTGTGCAATATTTTTTAGGGCTGAAAATGAATAAGGCTCTATATACACAAATTCTTCAACTATTTAATACCAAAGGTCAACTAATGATTTTATTATGACAATTTTAAGTCTCACATGCAAATCCAACTGTTTTATCTTTCAAACATCATATACAGAGAAGTGGTTTATTGGGACCAGATTTAGATTTGGTGATTTTATGGAAGAGGTTTAGGTACAAATAGTAAAGTAAAATTGGATCTTTACTATGGTCATATTGATTAGTTTATCCATGAAAACCAAGTATTAAGGTCAATATCACAAGACTTTTTCAAAGACAATGTAAATAAATGTCTTTGACTTTAAAACTTTACTATCCACTTAATAATCTCCCTTGAAGTATATTAATTTGTTAAATTTTAATAAATTTTGTTAATTTCTATGATAATTTTCCTCCTCTGTTTCTTGCCTAAGTCCAGTGATCCTCTACTTACGACACTCAGTGTTTTTCAAGTACTTTCTAGGGAAAAGAACATATGCCCTCAGTTACTTTGCATATGATCCTAACCGCCTACTATCAGACATACCTAGATGATTTAAACTGAGGTAAGAAGTATTCAGAGACATTAAAAAGAATAATTTTTGAGAGGACAGAGACATAGATTGTATTTTCTTTGACTTATGCAGTGAGCTTTGTTATAAAGATAAACATTGACTTAAACCTACAACCTTCCACAACAACAAGGATGCTTTGGCAAGGGATCTCATCCAAAGCCCTTCTAGGTCTGTGGGGTCTAGCTGGACTAACACAACTTTAATTCCTCTGGCTGGAATACAGACACACCTGTAATCCAAACAAGTTAGTTTATATAAGGAAGCAGCTATGTTTGAAAGTGACGTCTAATTGAGGGACAGACAAAGTGATGAATCAGAGAAAGATTTGACAAAATGAATCAGAGGTAGGATATGCCTGACTCTCATGAGAAAGAGGCTATTGAAGAGCGGTGCAGTATAAGTTAGGAATGGAGGACAATTCAGTGAGTGTAGTAAAGTTGAGTTCAGACCATACAGTAGAGCTCAGTTGAATCACATGCAATGCAGTTGAATGCAGTTGAGTTCAGTTGAATTCATGCAGTTCCATTCACTTTTTTTCTGTTTGTGCAGTCAGTTCATTACAGTTCATGGAATTCAGAGGAAGTATTGTCAAGCAGAGCAATTGAGTGAGAAGCCAAAAGAAGCCAGATTGAATCAGTCAGCTTGGAGCGGAGTTTTGAGCCAGAACAGCTGAGTTGAACCAGCCAGCCAGAGTTCAGAAAGAACTAGAAAGGGTGAGCTTATTCAGCTGTAAGCCTCTGAGATGACAATTACATTGGTAAATAAAAGTAACTTTTACATTAACTCATGATAAAAACCCAGATCCTCTCCACTTAACAAGTAAGATATCTTAAAAGTTGAATTGCATTTAAACTTTAAAAATTGATTATACATTAACATAATAAGTGATAGACAGCAGAAGTCAGATGGTCCCATCTTATAGATGATTTTTCATTATTTAATATAAAAAAATAACAATCAAAGATGGGTTGAAACAAATGGGATATCCAGCTTCTAGTTGTAGTAATTTAAATTTTTAGCTTCAAGTTTTCTTATTTGTCCATGTAAAAAATGTAATCTAGTTGGGTAATATGGTACACATTTGTAATCCCAGTATCTCGGTGGTAGAGGGGGTTACTTCAGAAGTTCAAGGCCACCCTTGGCTATATGATTAGTTCAAAGCTAACCTGGACTAGATAGAACCCTCTATCAAAACATACAAAGAAACAACATAGAAAGTATGAAATACAAATTACATAGGTGTGGTGATTTGAATGCAAGTGTTCTCCATAGACTCGGGGATTTGAACATGTTGTCCCTAGTTGGTACTGTTTAGGAAGGTGGTGAGAGCTTTGCTGGGGGAAGTATGTCAGTTGAGACAGGCTTTGCCAGTTCATAGTCTTGCCTGTCTCTCGTTCACTCTCTCTATTCTGTGCTGTGGTTAGAGATGTAATCCCTTAGCTTCCTGACCTGGCTGCCATACCTGCAACTTGCTTCCCTAAGGAAAACTCATCCTAGAACTGCAAGCCATAACAGTTTTCTACCGACAAATTGCATTTTTTCAGTGTATTTTATCTCAGCAATATAAAATTAACTAATACAGAAGTTAGTACCAGAGTTCGAATGTTACTATGAAAAACAAAAAAACAAAAAATACAACCATGATATTTTCTGGTGGGATGTGAAGGACCTGAACCATGGACTGTACACACATCTGTATGCTATAAGCAGAACCTTGTGGGCTGTTCTAGCAGAAACCTGAGAAGTTGTAGTCCTGAGAGCAATGCAGATTAGAGAGGTCTGACTCATATTGTTTCAGAGGGAAGTGGAGAAGTTAATGACTATTCTGATAGAAATTGTTCTGGTGATATTGAAAAAAGTCTGTCTTCTGTCCTTGGCTTGAGAATTGGTTAAAGCTAAAGTGAAAAGTAATGAACTAATATTTTTGGTGGAAGAAATTTCAAGACAGCATAGTGCTAAATCCGTGGTATGTTTGGTACTAATCACACTATGCTGGTGCATGATGAGAAGGAGCAAGCGGGCCATAAAGAAACACAAATTGCAGCTTGGAGAAGAAAAGAGCACTAGGAAAACTGAGGTTACAGCAAATACTTGGGATGAGAGAGGGGCTGCGATTCTTAAGGATGTTAGCACATAGAGGCCTCAGCTTTGTAGTGGAATCATAAAAGGTGCACTGGGGACAAGACTCTACCTGTTAAGATTGTGACTTGTGAAAGAAGAAAGCTATAGGAGTTTTCTGCCTCTAGAAGGCAACTGCATACAAAGCAGGACTCTAAAGTTTATATTTAGGAACACATATATGTGTAATGCATGTAATACCAGTTAACGAAAAAAGAAGCCATAAATTTGAAGTAGTGAGGAGAAGGATACATGGGAGTTTAGTGGGGGTGGGAGGTGGGGATAAATATTATAATTAAATTACAATCTCAAAAATAAACTTAAAAACAAAAGCTGCTGCCAGTATGGCCAGAAGAGCCAGGGTGATCACCTGGCAGGGGACTCAGTGGCATTGTCCACATGATACTAGATACTAGCGTCAAAGGCAAGAAAAGCTCAAGACTGAGGGATCTGTGACCTCTTCATTCAGAGTTTCATAGAGTTTCTGAGGTCAGGGAATGTGTGAAAGTCTCAAGAGCTCTGCAAGGCTGTTGTGTGAAACAGTGAAAGTAAAACCTGGGTTTTATTAAAAACACCAAGTTGCAAGGAATACCAGAGCTGTGGTTCACGGCCAATGAGAGCTATCTACAGGGAGGGAAACCAGGTCAGGAGAATTTGTGGCAGTGGAGACTTCTAAGCCAAGCGTAACTAAAATTCCAGACCTCAGACATGGAAGTGCAGGATTTGTATTTACTCTGCCTACTTCCTGCCGTGTGTATTTCTACACTATGCTTCCATTCCTCCAATTTGGAAAGGAAACGCAGTATGAGCTATGGTATGTTGGAAGTATGCAATATCTACTTTGATTGGGTTGGAGGATCCCAGTTAAGAGGTTGTTTTGAGATTCAGAAGAGACTTTGGACTTCTAAACAGAGATGAGAATGTTAAAGGCTATGGGGAATTTTCAAGTTTGATTAGATGTATTTTTTTTCTTGCATTATGATATAGCCATGATTCTTTGGGGACCAAGAAGTAGAGTATGGTGGTTAGAGCGAAAAAGTCCCCTGTCAGTTTAGATATTTGAACACTTGATCCCAAGTTAAAAGGACTGTTTTGGGGAGATGGGGAGCTTTGCTGGAGGAAGTATGACTGGGAGTAAGGCTTTGAGGGGTTCACAGCTACGTACCATGTTGAATTTACCCTCTGTCTCATGCTTCTACTTGAAGACGAGATCTTTCATCTTCTTATTCTTGCCACCATGTTTTCTTGTTGCCATGCCTCTCCACTTTGATAGATTCTTATCTATCCTGAACCGTGAGCCACAACAAATTCCCTCCTCCTTATTGTGTTTACCATAGCAGAAAAATGTAGTTAGTAAAATAAACCATATGAATAAATTATCTCTCCTTACCCAGCAGTTGTTTGGCTTTGGTGGAGTTAGAATTCGCTTTGTGTGTTTGAGAGAGGGCTTCAGTATGTAGACCAGGCTACCCTCAAACATATTATGCTTCTGCCTTAGCTGTTGATCTCTGGGAGTGTAGACATGTGTTGTGTCTAGCTGCTCTGTTTTCAGGTTTATTAATTTGCCTATAGTTTCATGGGGTATGGGGGTAGTATATAATTTGTCTTTAAAATGAAGTTTAAAACAAACCCTAAAGAAGAGACAATTTTCAAAATTTGCAGAATAAATATATATGTGCACATATGTATGCATAGAAAGTAATGTTTAGGTAAATTTAAAAAATCTTGTGTTTGTGGATCATTTTATAATTAATAAGGGATAATGTATTAAAAATTTATCTACAATTAACCTTAAGAGGTCATAAACCAGGGATAGCTAAAGTAAGAGAGTCTAGTCCACATATAAATAGGATCACTCATATAATTCTTTATTTAAAAATATGGAATATTTTATTGTATTTCAGGGAAGACTATTTGAAAAGCCATAATTTTCATAGCTTACAGCATTTAACACTTTATAATGCTTTCTTGAATGTCTTTCTAAGCCAGGAATTACTTTAGACCCCAAGAGATTTTTATATCAACATTTTTTTAAAAAAGGAGAAAATGGGAGAAAGTATATATGAGGTAATTAACTATTAAATTAATTTTAATAAATTAATATTTATCCCAAAGGTAATGGATTCCATGGATTATAAAATGCATGCATCATTGTAGCTTATTAATGGTTAACCCCATTACCATTCCCTATCATTCCTCCATGCTTTTTACTGGTTCTCTTCCTCCAACAATGTAATATTCACTATGATTTCATGATATATATGCATGTATCTTTGTGAATGTATGTGTGTAAAGTTAAATCATGCATATGTTACATGTCATATATGCATACATACATAATATATAGATTATACATATATATTCTGGATACATTTGGTATGCTTACTTAGAATGCTTCAGATATATATCTGGTTCTGGTATATACAGGTCCTACTGATTATCTCCTCTAGATCTTCATAGTGTCTGTATGCGGTTTTCTGGCAGGAGTGTAAAAGAATTTTTCTTTCCTAAATTTTGCAAGCACTCCTTTGCTTCCTTGATGAAAGCCATGTTTACTGACGTGAGACTGAATCTCAATTTAGTTTTAACTTTCACTTCCTTGAAGTATGAGACTGTTAATCATTTTCAAATATTTGCTAGTCATGTCTATTTCTTCCTTTGGGAATTCAATTAGCCTGTTGATCTATTGGGTGACTTGATTGGGGAAATCCTTGATTGTCCCTATATATTGAACTGTTTCCCCTTATAGCTTTTGAAATTTAGTCCTAATATACAGTTTGAATTGATTTTTTTTTCTCTTCATGCCGCTTTATTAAGATCTACACACCTCCAATAGTGGGAGTATTTATAAGTACTGAAATATTTTTCATTTCATTTCTACACATATTTAAAAAGAAGCAACACTTTACAGCCTTGTTAAAAACTCCTTCCTGAAAGCCAAGCAAAGTACATTCTGGAATACCTGGTTCTTCAAGTAGGGGGGGTAGTGATGTTACAGTTTTTTTTGTTTGTTTGTTTGTTTTTTTGTTTTTGTTTTTTTTTAATGTCTAACATTTTTTTTTTATTAACTTGAGTATTTCTTATATACATTTCGAGTGTTATTCCCTTTCCCGGTTTCCGGGCAAACATCCCCCTCCCCCCTCCCCTTCCTTATGGGTGTTCCCCTCCCCACCCTCCCCCATTGCCGCCCTCCTCCCAACAGTCTAGTTCACTGGGGGTTCAGTCTTAGCAGGACCCAGGGCTTCCCTTCCACTGGTGCTCTTACTAGGATATTCATTGCTACCTATGAGGTCAGAGTCCAGGGTCAGTCCATGTATAGTCTTCAGGTAGTGGCTTAGTCCCTGGAAGCTCTGGTTGCTTGGTATTGTTGTAGATATGGGGTCTCAAGCCCCTTCAAGCTCTTCCGAAGCTGAGAGATATGGATCTGGTTCCATTATTCTATACATGGAAACCCAGTTTTCCCAGCTACATTTGCTGAATAGCCTGTTGTTTTTGTTTGCTTGTTTTTGGTTTTTGGTTTTTTTGTTTGTTTGGATTTGGGGCTTTTTATATATATGTTTTTGACCTTTTAATATCTGTAGCTGTATAGGCTTAATCTCCATTTTCTACTGTAGCGCACTGGTCTATGTGCTTGCTTTTAATACAGAAATATTCTGGTTTTCTTACCATGGTTCTGTAGAATTTGTTTGCTTAGGATTGTGCTATTTAGCGAATTTTGTTTTCTTCCTATTTTTGCAGTGAACATTGTTAGAGTTTTATGAATATTATATTGAGTCTGTTTTTCAATTTTAATATCATAGCTATTTTACTAATTCTACCTACCTGGGAGCATGGGAGGACTTTATGTTGTAAATGTTTTTGTTGATTTCTATCTTCAGTGTTCTACAGTGTTCACTGCAAATGTCTTCACACCCTCAACTAGACTTATCTCTATGAGTTGATTTTCGAAGCTATCATACCTTGCATTTTTGTTAATATTTTTGGCAAGTTCATAGTTGCCATATAGGAAACCTGCAATTTTTATGTATTTATTTTATAATGTGTTACTTTGTTAAAACTTTTTATCACATACAGTTTCTTGGTGAAATATTTAGGATTATGTCATCTTTAAATAGAAATAATTTGGTGTCTTCCTTTAGTATTAGTGGTCCTATTTCCTTTTCCTGTCTTACTGCTATAGCTAAGATTTCAAAGTCTAAATTGAATGATTAGAGAGAATGGATACCTAGATCTCACTCCTTATTTAAAAGGAAATACCTTCAATTCTTTCCTATTTAGTATAATGCTGCATTATGTTGGTTGTTTATATTGTATGTTTCTTTTCTCCTAATTTTACTGGGGTTTGCTTTAAGGGATACCGAACTCTATCAAGCAATTTTTCTCAATCTATTCAGACGATCAGGCTATTTATTCTCAAAATCTTATTTTATGCTGCATTAAACTTATTAATTTACATATGTTAAAGCATTACTGGAATGAAGCTAACTTGGTCAGCTGTATGATGTTCTTCACATGTTCATGAACTTGTTTGAAAATATTTTGTTGAGAATTTTTACTTATTTGTTAACTAGGGAAATTAGTTTCTTTCATTCCTTATTAGGTTTTTAATTTGACTTTACAGAATTAGCTTGGTGTTATTCCTTCCTTTGCATTTTAGGTAATAATTTGAGGACCATTTGTGTCAATTCTACATTGAAAGCTTGGTAGAATTTAGTAGCAAATGTCCCATCCTGAGCTTTCTTTCTTGAGAAACTTTCAATCTCATTGCTTTCTATAGATCATTCTAAGTTGTTGTTTATAATTCATGATTTAATTTGGTAAGTCATATATATATATGTATATATATAGAGAGAGAGATAAAGAGAGAGACAGAGACAGAGAGACAGAAAGAGAGAGAGAGAGAGAGAGAGAGAGAGAGAGAGAGAGAGAGAGAGAGAGAGAGAGAAATTTTTCCAATTCATGTAGTTTTCTAGCTTTTGGGGAATATAAGTTTTCAAAGAATTTCCTAGTGATCTTCTGGATTTCATTAGTGTCTTTTGCAATGTGCCCTTTTCATCTTTAATCATGTTAACTTGAGTCTTATCTCTCTGTCTCTTGGTTAGTTTGACTAAGGTTTTGTTGATCTTGTTTATTTTTTCAAAGAATCAACTTTTATTTTATGGATTCTTTGTAGTATTCCTTTAGTCTCTATTTCACTAATCTGTTCTGTTTTTTATTATTTTTCTTTATTTATGACATTTCGGTTTATATTTTTTCTAAGACTTGAGACACATTAGTAAGTTATTTAATTAATATCTCTTTGAGTCTTTTGATGAAAGAAACAATTATAGCTATAAACTTTCATCTTAGAATTAACCTTGCTGGGTCCAAATTTCTGATAAATTTTTACTTTTATTTTCACTCTTAATGTAATTACTGTTATCATTTTTAGTGTGTGTGTATGTGTGTATATGTGTGTGAGTGTGTGTTTGATTTGAATATGTATGTGTGTATGTGAATGTGTTTGAATGTGTGTGAGTTTGTGTGTGTGTGTGTGTGTGTGTGTGTGTGTGTGTGTGTACATGCACAGGATGGCACATGGCTTTTGAGTATTGTGAAAATGATTACTCTTGGGGGATGGTTATATCCTTCTACCATTGGTTCCTGAGACCTAGCTCATGTCATCAGACTTGCAAGTCAAGAGGGTTTTTGGTGGTGTTGGGTATTTTGTTCATTTTTGTTTAATTAGTTTTAATCTGATGAGCCCTCTCTGGCCCTTTGATTTCTTTTGATCCTAGGAAATTTTAATTTCTTTCTAATTTGTTCAGCACAGCACTGATTGCTCTTTAGCATATACTTTAGTTTCTACAGTTATAGTTCTGTGTTCTTTCTTGGTAGTGATTTCTAGTTCTTTAATATTATACATATTTCAATTCCTTTTTATTTGTTGAGACTACTTTATAGCCTAACATGTGATCTATTTTAGAGACATTTCCATGACTACTGAGAAGATTGTGAATTCAATAAATCTTGAATTGAATATTATGAAAGTAATATTATTTGTTGATACCATTTTTCCTATGGTTCAGAGAAACTCTTAAGTCTCATTGTATCTCAATGATTTATGAGAGTAGGACTTGAAAAGCACTCTTATTATGTCCATCTATTCTTTCATTGTTACTTGACGGGTTTTTTTTTTTTGTTTTTTGTTTTTTTTTATTTGGGGACCCAACATTTGATGCATATACAATCACAAATGTTTGTATCTTCCAGGTAGATTGTTTTTTATTATTAGATATTATGTCTTTAAATTTCTTCTAATTAGTTTGAATTATACCTGATCAGTAAATAGAATGACTATAATAATTTGCTTTTAACTTTCATTTCCTTGGGAAATTGGCTTCTGACTTTTCAGTCTCAGCCTGTAAGAATCTCCCATGTATAGTTTTAGAGACAATAATCGATAGTTTGATCTAAGAAGCAACAGTCTTACAGCCTCCCTGGAGAACAGCTATACACAGGGAAGCAACTTGACTGCTCCCAATAGTCTGAAGACCTCGCAGGAGATCTGATACAGCCAGAACAACAAATCAGCAACTTCTCTATCCCTCTGAAGACCCCACAGTTTGAAGGTCTCCCAGAAAGCCTCCCAGAAGATCTAGTGCAACCAGAACAAGTCACCAGTGTACATGTATGTCAGAACACCCCATAGTCTGAAGGCTCCACCAAAGATCTGCTACAGCCAGAGCCACAGGCCTACTAGGAGACCTGAAACAACCCAGGGACAAGAGAGGCAGACACCAGACAGAGTTACCCAGATCAGCAAACGCCAGGGATAGATAGATGGCAAAAGGCAAGTGAAAGACCATAAGCAATAGAAGCCAAAGTACTATGGCATCATCAGAACACAGTTTTCCTACCACACCAAGCCCTGGATACACAAACACACTTGAAAATCAGAAAGATGACCTAAAATTCTATCTCATGAATATAATAGAGTTTTTTAAAGGGGGATATAACTAACTCACTGAAAGAAATAAAGGAAAGCACAGGTAAGCAGGTAGAAGTCCTTAAAGAAGAAACAAATCCAGTAAAGAAATACAGGAAAACACACTCAAACACGTAAAAGAATTGAACAAAGCTGTCCAAGACCTAAAAGTGGAAGTAGAAACAATAAAGAAACACAAATGGAAGCAACCCTGGAAATGGAAAACCTAGATAAGAGGTCAGAAATTACAGAAGTAAGCATGACCAACAGAATATAAGAGATAGAAGAGAGAATTTCAGGTGTAGAAGATAACTTAGAAGAGATTGACATAACTGCCAAAGAAACTTGAAAACAAAAACTTCTAACCCAAAACATCCAGGAAATCCAGGACACAAGGAAAAGACCAAATCTAAGAATAATAGGAATAGAGGAGAGCAAAGATACCCAGCTCAAAGGACCCAAAAATGACTTCAACAAAATCATAGAAGAAAACTTTCTCAACCTAAAGTAAGAGATGGCCATAAATGTACAAGAAGCCTATAGAAAACCAAGTAAATTGAACCAGAAAAGAATGTCTTCTTGTCACATAATAATCAAAACACAAATGCATAGGAAAAAATAAAGAATATTAAAAGCTCCAAGAGAAAAGGACCAAGTAACATATAAAGGGAGACCTATGAGAATTACACCATACTTCTAAACAGAGACTCTAAAAGCCAGAAAAGCTTGGACAGAGGTCAGGCAGACTCTAAGAGAACACAAATGCTAACCCAGGCTGCTATACCCAGCAAAACCCTCAATCAACATAGATGAAGAAACCAAAATATTCTAGGACAAAACCAAATTCCAACTGAAACAGTATCTATCAATCCAGCCTACAGAGGATTCTAGAAGGAAAACTCCAACAGAAGGTGGGTAAGTAGATCAAGAAAAAAACAAAACAAAACAAGATACTAATCATCTTACAACAAAGCCAAAAGGAGAAAACCACATGCACATAATTCCACCTACAAAAACAAACATAACAGGCAGTAACAATCATCTTTCTTTAATATTTCTCAATATTAATGGACTCAAATCACCTAAAAAGGCATAAGTTAACAAACTGGATACACAAACAGTATCCAGCATTTTGCTGCATACGAGAAACACACCTCAATGACAAAGACAGACACTACCTCAGAGTAAAAGGCTTGAAAAAAGTCTTCCAAGCAAATGGTTCCAAGAAACAAGCTGGAGATGCCATCCTAATATCCAATAAAATAGAATTTCAACCAAAAGTTATCAAATGAGATGAGAAAGGACACTTTATATTCATCAAAGGAAAAATCCATCAAAAGAAAGTCTCAATTCTGAAGACCTATGTCCCAAATTCAAGGGTACCCACATTCATAAAAGAAACTTTACTAAAACTCAAAACACACATTGAACCCCCCACAAAAACAATAGGAGACTTCAGCATAACAGTCTTACAAAGGGACAGGTCATTGAAACAGAAACTGAACAGAGACACAGTGGAGCTAATAGAGGTTATGAACCAAATGGATTTAACATACATGCACAGAACATTTAACCCTAAAACAAAAGAATACACCATCTTCTCAGCACCTCATGGTACCTTTTCCAAAATTGACCATATAATTGGTCACAAAACAACAAGCTTCAACCAATATAAGAAGACTGAAATAATCCCATTCATCCTATCAGAATACCATGGCATCAGGCTAGTCTTCAATAAACACAAAACAACAGAAAACCCACATACCTATTGAAATTGAACAACTCTCTACTCAATGATAACTTGGTCAGGGAAGAAATACAGAAAGAAATTAAAGACTTCCTGGAATTCAATAAGAAAAGGTGACACAATACACCCAAACTTATGGGACTTGATGAAAGCAGTGCTAAGAGGAAAATTCATAGCATTAAGTTCCCTGGCAAAAACATTGGAGATATCCTACGCTAGCAACTTAACAGCACACCTGGGATCTCTAGAACAAAAAGAAGCAAACACATCTAAGAGGAGTAGAAGGTAGGAAATAATAAAACTCAGGGCTGAAATCAACCAAATTGAAACAAAGAGAACTATACAAAGAATCAACAAAACTAAAAGTCAGTACATTGAGAAAATCAACAAGATAGATAAACCCATAGCCAAACTAACTAAAATGCCCAGAGGCAGTATGCAAATTAACAAAATCAGAAATGAAAAGGAAGACATAACAGCAGAAATAGAAGAAATTAAAAAAATCATTACATCTTTCTACAAAAGTTTATATTTAAGAAAACTGGAAAATATGAATGAAATGGATGATTTTGTAGACAGTTACCACATACCAAAGTTAAATCAAGAGCAGGTAAACCATCTACACAGGCATACATACCCTAAGGAAATGAAAGTCATTAAAATCTTCCCACAGCCCCCCAAAAGCCCAGAGCCAGATAGCTTTAGTGCAGAATTCTACCAGACCTTCAAAGAAGACTTAATACCAAAATTCCTCAAACTATTCCATAAAATAAAAACAGAAGGAACACTACCTAATTCATTCTATGAAGTCACAATTACTCTGCTACCTAAATCACACAAGATGTAATAAAAATAAAGAACTTCAGACCAATTTTGTTTATGAATATCGATGCAAAAATACTCAATGATATTCTTGCAAACCTAATCCAAGAACACATCAAAACCACCATTCACCACACTGAAGTAGGCTTTATCTTAGGGATACAAGATTGGTTCAGTATATGAAAATCTAGTAACAGAATCCACTATATAAACAAACTCAAAAAAATCACTTGATCATCTCCTTAGATGCTGAAAAAGCATTTGACAAAATTCAGCACCCCTTCATGTTAGAAGTATTGGAGACATCAGGGATTCAAGGCCCATAACTAAACATAATAAAAGTAATTTACTGCAAACCAACAGTCAATATCAAATTAAATGGAAAAATACTTGAAGTAATCCTACTAAAATCTTAGACAAGATAAGGATGCCCACTCTCCCTATATCTATTTAATATAGTACTCAAAGTTCCAGCTAGAGAAATAAGACAACAAAAAAGATTAAGGGGATACAAATTGGCAAAGAAGAATTAAAGGCATCACTATTTGCAGATGATATAATAGTATACATAAGCGACCCCAAAATTTCCACCAGAGAACTTCTACAGTTGATGAACAACTTCAGCACAGTGGCATGATATAAAATTAACTCAAAGAAATAAGTAGTCTTCCTTTATA
Organism: Rattus rattus; assembly: GCF_011064425.1. Classification (NCBI taxonomy): domain Eukaryota; kingdom Metazoa; phylum Chordata; class Mammalia; order Rodentia; family Muridae; genus Rattus; species Rattus rattus. Next base: position 130,637,461 of record NC_046157.1, read on the forward strand.
CAAATGATAAACAGGCTGAGAAAGAAATTAGGGGAAAAACACCCTTCACTATAGTGATAAATAATATAAATTATCTTGGGGTAACTCTAAGTGAACGATCTGTGTGACAATAACTTCAAATCTTTCAAGAAATAAATCAAAGATCTCGGAAAATGGAGAGTTCTCCCATGCTCATAGATTGGCAGAATTAACATAGTAAAAATGCCTAGCCTACCAAGAGCAATTTAAAGATTCACTGCAATCCCCATGAAAATCCAACATAATTCTTCAAAGACATGGGAAGAGCAATTCTCAAATTCATATGGAAAAGCAAAACCCAAGAATAGTGAAAACAATTTTTAACAATAAAAGAACTTCTATGGGACTCACCACCCCTGACCACAAGCTATACTGCAGAGCAATAGTGATTAAAAACTGCATGGTTTTGGTATAGAGACACACAGTTAGATCAAGGAAACAGAATTGAAGACCCAGAAATAAACCCCCACTTATAGACAATTGATCTTTGACAAAGATGCTAAAAATATACAATGGAATAAAGAAAGCATCTTCAATAAATGGTGCTGGTCTAACTGGTAGTCGATATGTAGAAAAATGAAAATAGATCCATATTTTTCACCTTGCAAAATCCTCAAGTCCAAGTGGATCAAGGACCTCAACATGAAACCAGATACACTGAATCTAATAGACAATAAAGTTAGAAAGAGTCTTGAACTCATTGGTATACGGGGAAAATTTTTTAAACAGAAATCCAATGACTCAGGCTGTAAGATAATTGATAAATGGGACCTCATGAAACTGAAAAGCTTCTCTGAGGCAAGAGATATGGCCAATAGGAAAAATTGCTAACCTACAGATTGGGAAAAAAATCTTTATTAACCTCACATCTGATAGAGGGCTAATATCTAAAATACATAAAGAACTCAAGAAGCTAACCTCCATGAAACCAAACAACCCAATCAAAAATAAAAAATGGAGTTTAGAACTAAACAGAGAATTTACCACAGAGGATTATTGAATGGCTTAAAAGCTTAATGATCAGGGAAATGCAAATCAAAACAACCCTGAGAGTCAACCTCATACCAGATGAATGGCTAAGATCAAATCCTCAGGTGATAACACATGTTGGCAAGGATGTGGAGAAAGAGGAACACTCCTTCATTGCTGGTGGGATTGCAATCTGGTACAAACACTCTGGAAATCAATTTGGAGGTTCCTCAGAAAATTGGAAATAAATCTGCCTGAAGACCCAGCCATACAACTTTTGGGCATATACCCAAAAGATGCCCCATCATGCCACTGGGGCATGTGTTCCACTATGTTCTTAGTGACCATATTTGTGATAGCCAGAAGCTGGAAACAACCCAGATGTTCCACAATGGAAGAATGGATACAGAAAATGTGGTTCATTTACATAATGGAATACTACTCAGTTATTAAGAATGAGGACATCATGAGTTTTGCAGGCAAATGGATGGACCTAGAAAATATCATCCTGAGTAAGGTAACTCAGACCTTAAAAAACATGCATGGTATGTACTCACTAATAAGTAGATATTAGCCTAAATGTACAAAATACCTAGGATACAATCCACAGAACTCAAAAAGGTTAACAAGCAGAAGGACCCAAGTGAGGCTTCCTCAATTCCACTTGGGAGAGAAAAGAAAGCAATCACAGGACAGGGAGTAAAGGGAGTCCTGTGTGTGAATGGAGACAGGGAGGGGAAGAGGAAAGATGATCTGGCATTGGGTGGGAGGGAACAGGACTGAAGCCCTGAGGGCCATCAGAAAGAATGGAAACAGGCAACCTCTGGAGGTAGGAGGTGGGAGGGGGCTCTCAAGTGCACCAGAGACCTGGGAGGTGAGAGATTCTCAGGACTCAAAGGGAGGGAATTTAGATGAAAGGCCCTACAATGGGGAGAGGGAACTTGTAGAGCCCACCTCCAGTAGAAAGGCAGGGCATCAAGTGAGGGATGGGGTTGCCATCCCACAGTCAAAAATTCTGACCCATATTTGTTTTTGTCAGAAAGAACTGCAGGGACAAAACTGGAGAACAACCTGAGGAAAAGGAGTTCCAGCGACAGGGCCAACTGGGATCCAGCTCAAGGGAGACCACAAGGCCTGTCACCAGCACTGAGGCTACGGAGCGCTCACACAAAGGGGCCGATCATGACTGCCCTCCGAAAGACCCAACAAGCAGCTGAAAGAGTCAGATACAGATATTTACACGCAACCAATGAACAGAAGCTGCTGACCCCTGTGGTTGAATTAGTTAAAAGCTGGAAAAAGCTGAGAAGGAGGGCAACCCTGTAAGGGCACCAGCAGTCTCAATTAACCTGGATCCCTTGGATCTCTCAGACACTGGACCACCAGCCAGGCAGCATCCACCAGCTGGCATGAGGCCCCCAACACATGCACAGCAGAGGACTCCCGGGTCTGGACTAAGTTAAAGAAGATGCATTCAAGGGGCTGGAGGCCCTAGGGAGAGGGAAGGTTTGGTGTGGTAGGAAGGGGGTGGGGACATCCTCGTGAAGACTGGGGGGGCGCAGGGTATGGGATCTAGAACAGTCAGAGGGCAGACGGGAGGGGGATAAATTCTGGACTGTAAGAAAGAGTAAATTTAAAAAAAGGAAAATAAAACAAAACAAGGCTAGAGGCTTCCTCTCCCACTAAATCCAGACAAGGCATCCCAGTTAGAAGAATATATCCCACTTTCAGGCAACAGCTTTTACGATAGACCCCTGCTCCAGTGATTCCAGACCCGCATGAAGACCAAGCTGCATACTTGGTATATATGTGCAGGTAGACCTAGGTCCAGCCTCTGTATGTTCTTTGGTTGGTGGTTCAGACTGTGAGAGTCCCGAGGGTGCAGGTTACTTGACTATGTTGTTCTTCCTGTGGAGTTCCCTTCCCCTTCCCCTTTGTGGCCGCAATCCTTTCTCCCATTCTTCCAATAGAGTTCCTAAGTTCTATCCACTGTTTGGCTGTGGGTGTCTCTATCTGTCTGAGTCAGCTGCTGGGTGGAGTTTCTCAGAGGACAGCTTGCTCCTGTCTGCAAGCATAATTGATAATGTTAGGGATTGGTGCTTGCCCATGGGATGAGTCTCAAGTGCCCATGGATGGGCCAATTATTGGTTGGCCATTCCCTCAATCTCTGCTCCATCCCCCGTGTCAGGCATATTTCTTACTTGAGAAAGTCAGGTTCCTTTTATAAAATGTAATTTTGTGTACAACTTGAATTGTGAAAGGTTACATCCCAATGCCTCTGGGACATGGCTTCTAACAGCTATTACCTAGTAGATATTAATTAACAGAACTCTCAAACACACCATGTGTTCTATGCAACTTTCTCTTCATCTTCCTGGACAAGGACCAAGACCACTGAAATTGTATACTTACAGGATCAGGAGCCACCCTGACCTGTGCATCTCTAAAACATAGAAACATTACACACTAAACGGAGTCTTACATGAGTTCCCTTGTTTTCCAGCTCAGCATCTCTTTAACCCTTCACCACAGCTTACACTGCATGTCACACACTAGGCCTGTTATCAGAGGTAGATGCCCTGTCCTGGAACTTTGTCTTTCCTCTATTGTATTGTCACCAGCACCACTACTAGCAGCAGCAGCAGCAGCAGCAGCAGCAGTAGTAGCAGCAACACCACCACCACCATCACCATCACCACCACCACCACCACCACCACCACCACCACCACCACCACCACCACCACCACCACCACCACCATCCCCATCACCACCACCACCACCACCACCACCACCATCACCACCACCACCACCACCACCACCACCACCACCACCACCACCACCACCACCACCATTATCACCAGCAACGGCCGGCAGCAGCAGCAGCAGCAGCAGCAGCAGCAGCAGCAGCAGTTTTCAGTTTATTTTTCAAAATCCTAAAACTGATCTCCTGAGAGTGTAAGAAAATCTCCTTTTACAGCCTTCGATGGTGACTGGAATCCTCCTTGGTGTGTACATGGCCATTTTGCTTTATTCTTCTAATTTTGAGAAATTGTTCCGCAGCCCTATAGTGCAGTATCCTTTATCTTCAGACCACTTGAAGGTCTTAAAATGTGCATCCAGTTTTTTCTTTAACCCTAGTTAGGTATGTTTGCCCCTAACCTTTCTCAAATACGAGAAAAGCTTGATTTGTCTGGTGAACGTTGTCCTTTCTTCCTTATTTAGGAATGATCTATTTTTCTTAATAATACTCTTTATTAACCCATATGATGATCTAAAGTCTGCTATTTTGTAAGAGTTAAAATTTAAATGCCAGATTCTTTCTAATAATCTTTCCTTATGGTGCTAGTGTCCTAGAATGGTCTTTGCATGAGAAGAGTATGCCAACATAAATATAAGTTTCTATTTCTACAATCCTCTGGGCTTAAGATGCATTCCAAACTAAGCATTTAATAAAATCTAGTATTAACTGGATTCTATGTTTATACAACAATGACCTTTTAGGGATTCTGAATATTTTTGATTGATCAGGATTGAATTTTTGGTGGTAATTGCAATTCTAATTCCCATATTGACATTTCAAAAGGCATATCTTATGTCACGAGCACATCAATAGTATTTTTTAATCCACGAACAGTCTTCTATTTTTGCCAACTATAAAACATTTTATAGGGTTCAAATAAGATAGCATATCCGACTTTCTTCATGAAGTCAGATCTAAGTTCAAAGAAATCCAAAGTACACATTCACAAATACATTCATCTTGCTTTATGTAGGAATAAGCCTAAAAAATGCATCATTGGGGCAAAAGGAGACTTTAAATCATTTCCCTACCCACAATGGTGCTCAGTATTTTCACTCTCTTCTCCTTCTCCCTCTCCCTCTCTTTCCTAACATTAGCATAAAAATGTGCTACCCTAACTAAGCAGTCTGTTAACTGATAAGCTATCAAAAAATCATCTGTTATTTTTATAGCTCCAAGGCAGATGCCATTTGAAGAACTATAGTTGAACGAATAGGATACGCTAGAGCTTTTTAGCTGTATCATTGTAAACTTGAGGTATTTTAAAATGAAATGATTGTAGGCTTAGGATATTATCCCACAAGCAATCAAGCTTCAGAATTGGTCTAGTCTTAAATTTGTCTGCATGGAATCATCTCATATCATTTTTCATCATATGGGATCTTTGTTCTTGTCTAATCCTTATATTTAAATGTTTCCTACCAGAAACCCAGACCAATGCTGTTTGCAAAGGAAACTCAGTTTAGAGCATCAGATGCAATTCCACTCCACTAGGGCCCACCTTTGGTTTAAGGAGGTTGTCCAGGGTCTCAGAAGGTGCAAACATGGGCTTTATAAGCAGCTATATGCTGGGTTCTGTTTCTAAATTAGAGCGTGCACAGTGAGAAGGTATTGAAGTTAAAAAGGGGGTCACATCCAGATCTCAGCTTGATGTGCTTGTGGAGATGTGAACTAGAAATCAATGTGAATAGAATAATCTGCTCCTGTGATAATCTGTTCATGTATTCCAGGACCTACTCACTCATTTAAACATGGCAAAAGCAGCAAGAAAATTACAGATGATGGAAGGATGAGCTTTGTAACAGTCATTGAAACAGCAAACAAATAAGACTTCCAATTACAGTGCATAAATCATTGTATCCAGACACATTTGATGTTGCATAACCCTCAAATAGTTGTGTGGCAAGCTGACTTTTTAACTCTTCAGTTTATTACCTTACCAGTCATGGCTAGAGTAACCCATAAGTAATTTTTCCACAAATAAATATTGGCATTATATAGAATAAACAGAATAAATATGTCTTTGTTGGTTATTTTATGATAAACAATCACATTAAATTATACAAGCATTAATTGAATAATTCTTGTTGCAAAAACATCAACAACCCAGGAAGTGTGCATATGAAGAGATTCTCTCTACGCACCATTTTTCAATACTGTGAACTCATCAGTGTCCACATTTCAAGGTCTTTTCTATGCATTCATAGAACATGGGTGTTCCTGAGTGTATACATATTGATAATTGGACATATAGATGTCTAGAATATTTTAAACATTTATTTGATTCCTTTTGAATTTCACATCATGCACCTCAATCTCACTCATCTATCCATCCATTTCCACCCTCCTCTCTTGTAATCTCCTCCTAACACCCTCTCCTCCCCCAAATAAGCCATCTGTGAAGCTGCACGTGTCATGGTGTGTGACAAAGTATATCCTTTTGTCCACACATCTTTACTTGAAACTCTTCATTGCAACAAGTCACTGGGCTGGCTTGAGACCTCGGGCCGCTGCCACACTATCGACACTGGATTCTCACCAGAATGTCTCTAGTATATTCTTCTGTTACCCTGTGCCATAGAAACCGGGCAGCTTTCCATCTGCAGGACTAATCCCTTCTGAGTTCCAGCCGCTCATAGATGAGGTAGATGTGGGTGGGTCAATTCAAAGCCCTGAGTCTGGACCTGGTGGGGTAGCTGAGTTGGTTAGCCTGGCAGCTCTCCAGTTCTCCCATGCTCAAGCCTTAGGGCCACATCCACAAGCTCTTCCATACTCACTCCTCCAGGGACAGAGATGGTTCAGTGGTTAAGAGGTCTAAAATTTTTGAAGTGAAATTATAAATGTAGGTATTAGAAACAGTCTAACTATCAAATCTAGTTCTGTTTGGAGAGAGAACAGTTCCGTTACTGGAAATTTAGCCTTCTATTGCCCATGGAGTGACAGTGTTACACTTAGTAGTGAATATTCTTAGAAAGCATCAATACAATGACAAGAGAATAAGTGTATTGTCTTACTCTGTCTTCAAAAGGATGGAATTTTAACCTATGCATCAAACATTTCTTGGCCACAAATGGAAGCTATGTTCCTTGTAGCATACAGAAACATGAGTGAAGAAAACGATTGCAAATAGATAGCTTTGTAACTAATGAGATGTCAAAAAATTCAACACTTGAAAACCAGTACTGTATTTGCAAGGGTATTTGTTGATCCTATATTGTAAAACCAACATGTTGCTTTTAACATTAAAATAAGTAAACGTGGGTAGCTTGAAACTCTGTGATCTATTGTCAAAGCACACATAAATCTTATTCTTGCCTGTATCTATTTTCTTGCCTTTCTCTTTTCTTATCACTAGTTCTGTTTTTATTTCTCTAAGGACATTTCCTAAAACAAAACAACAAACAACAATACAGAAGCCTTAACAATGCAACACTATTTCCAATTAATGGGGAAAATATCAAAGGAGAAAGAACTGGTGCGTGCACAGTGGTGGAAGAGAACTGCTGAGAGTTTGAACCATAAATGGAGACGTAGTTCAATAATAATTCATAAGGCCATTTCCTGTGGGAGAAATCTAGAAGGCAAGCACCATATCACAGAACAATTGTAAAGCACACTGAGCCTGGTAAGAAATCCATGCAGTCCATTCCCTACAGTTTCTCCCTGTGACTCACGGTGTTTTAGCTCCAGGTCCTCTAAGGAGGAAAAGAGAAGGCTAAATTAGTGCATGGGCTTTATGTGGGCTGTCCGAAGGGTTCTTCCTTGCTTGGACTTAAGTGTGGATAGGAAAGGGCTCAGTTTGAGGGCTATTATGAAGAAAGGATATTGAACCAGTGTACATCTATTTCCCACTCTCTTCCCAAACTCAATGGAGAAGAAGAAGAAGGGGAGAAAAATTCTACCCTCACTTTTGAGGAGAGAGTTTTAGCATCCATCATTCTGCCTTCTTAGACAGAACTGGTTTCTGTCCTGTGTCTTGAGATAATGATGGCACCCAGTAAATACTGGAAAGGTACAGTTAATTAAAGTAAGTCATTTAGATGGTTAACTACCACTTGGAAGGACACACACTGTATCCAAAAGGAGCCTACATCGGCTGTCAGGTTTTACTGTGGTGGGGAATAGTGATCAACAAGTAACATGAATGTATCATTTTGGGTTTATGGGGGGGGAAGATTTCTCAAGAAACTAGAAAAATCATTAATAAAACTTTAAAGGCAAATACTCAAATGCTAAAAGTTAGGTGTGAAAGATAATACATTGAAGCAGATGTTAGAGAAAAAGAAGACAATTGAATGCAGTTACATGGAAGTAAATTCAATTACCTAGGAGAAATGCTTCTAGCCAGAAGCATATAGCCAACCAATGCTTAATCATGGTGACAAAGTCTTAATGGCTTTTTAATTATCAAGGAAACTACATAAGTACTCAAAAATCCTCAGCAATGAGAGGCCCCAAACTAGACTGATTCACTGGAAAATTCTACCAAATATTTTAAGAATTAATGCTAATCATTTCAAAAACCTTCTAGAATGTGGAATAGTGATAAACATTTCCAGACTCATTTTCTGAGGCCATATTACATTGATATAAAATGACATAAGTATAGCAAAAGATTAAAACTGTAACAGTAACACTGATGGATATAGATTCAAAAACCCCTATCAAATTCAACAATATATTACAGGAATCATATGCTGTGACCAAGATGGACTTCCTCCTGATTTCCTAGCTAGCTATGACTATTAATTTGACAAAGCCTAGAACTATTTGTGGGCATCTCGATGGAGGAGTTCACAGCCTATTGGCCTGTGGCCATGTCTGTGAGGAGTTGACTTGATTGTTGATGTAGGATATTCTAGTCCACTGCTGTAGCACCCTAGATAGGCAGAGGATTCTTTGCTATCTCTGAAATCTAACTGAACATAAGCCAGGTAGTAGCCAGAGAGCTATCATTCCACTATGGTTTTTGCTTTGGCTCCTGCTTTGAGTTCATGTATTAACTTCCTTAAGGACCTGGAGATTGTGATCTGGAAGAGTAAGCTGAAGCAACCTCCTTCTTTCCCAATTTCTTCTAGTAGAAGTTGTTATCTGAACAGAAAAATAAATAAATAAAACTGAGACACTGGACTAGAGGGAGAGTTCAATATACAAAAACATATTTGTGCTTCAAAAATTAATATAATAAAAGACTAAAAGTCATATCATATGAATAGATACAGAGAAAATACTTGACAAAACTCAATACCAAAGGTTACAAACAATAAACAACTTTTAAATCAGAACACATTATCTTAGACTTGAAATATCTCTAAGGGAACATTACAGGTAACACTAAAAATCTAAAATAAAAAATGGGTTAGCATAACCACTTTATCACTCATTCTACTAGGTGGACTGGAAGCCCGATCTATATTAATTATTCATGACAAAAAAATAAAGATACCAAATCGGATGAAAAGGGGTAAAATGGCACATTTAGTGGTGACATTATCTTATATGTGGAGGTCCTAAAAATTACAAAAACACACAGAAATAATAAATTTAGCAAAGTAGGATATAAACATCAAAATAGAAAAATTAAAACATAAAGTGCACATTTCTATACTCACAATCAACAATATGAAAAGGAAATCTTTCTAAGTTTTGAATAATTATGCTATACAATAAAAGGAAATCAAGTATAATAGTGAATGATTTGTGCACTAAAAATCTATTCCAAAGACTAAAATTCTTTGAAGAAAACATAGAGAAATGGGAAGACTTTCATAAATTGAAAGACCTAATGTTGCTAGGATAAATTGCTACCACAGAGCTGTCAACAGCTTCAGTGCAATTCTATTAGAATCTAATAGCAAATTCTGTGGGATTGGGAAAAAACTGAACCACATTGAAGCAAAATTCCAAATAATCCAAACGATTGTGAGGAGAACGTTCCTGACTTCGCATTTCCAGACTTCAAATCATGAAATAATCACAAGCATAACCAACATGGCTCTACCATAAATCCTGACAAACTAATCAGCAGTCCAGAGTGCCCCAAACACCTTCATTTTGCCAATTGACCTTAATAAAGGTGCCACAACTTCAGTAAGAAAATAATAATATGTTCTACAAATGGTATTGGGGAAAATGTTTATTCACA